>NC_041382.1:648869522-648874443 GCF_002162155.2 Triticum dicoccoides
GGGGGTGTTGAGTATGTGTTTTGTATTGCACGTGTATTAGAGTTGTGGCCCACCTCCTAGTCTTGTATAGTTGAGGTAGAGGCCTTCCCTTGTAATATATATACATGCACCAGCACCCCATCAATACAATGATTATTGTATTGCAAATCATCTCTCTACACTAAAGTATCCAAGCATGAGGGTTAAATTGGAGCAAGTTGCACCGAACCCACCAAAAAAAACTATCCCACCCAAGAGGTGCTAATTGGATATAGCTAGTTCTCATTGGGCCCACTGAAAAATCACTTTTCACTCTCCATCAAGTGCATTTATTGTCAATCTAACCTTGTCACCCAAACACCTCTTTGGCTACAGTTAGTTCAGGGCAAGTCATGAGTTAGTCTAACCTCTAGCTAAGTTAGAGTATCCAAACAGGAGCAGTATAGGACATGCAAGTTGCTGAAAGCATACAGTCAAATCTGTACATGAAAGGATCTTTTTTTAAACGGAACGCCAAAGGATCTTCGAATGATATAATTTTCCTTGCCTCCTTGCCACCCATGTTCTCCTTGCCACCCACGTTGACCGTGGATTTTCCTTGCCTCCTCACCATTTCTTTCGGGGATTTCTGAATTTCTTTGGGGCACAACTCCACCACTTCACTCCCAACACAATCGTGTATCTCGCTGCTTTCGTGTCTTTGTGCGAGAAGTTCTTGGGTTGTCGGCCTCACTGGGGTCTTTTCAAGCACATTTTCACCTGTCATTCTCAGACGGTGAAAAAGGCCAATCCGAGTGACGAGAGAACACAAGTGATTCAGATGTGTGGGGGTCTTGGTGTTCAAATGAGAGGGAAAAGTTCCTTTCCAGCCATGATTCTTCCCGACCCGGTTCGCAGATGGGAGTCGACCTGGTTTTACTACAAAGACCAGCCGACGCCAGGGCAGTGGACTGGCCTCCCTCCTTTTACCATGGACCGAGTGAGGAAACCCTCCTCTTTGAAGGTGCTCCCGGAGGAGAAGGCAGGTTAGGGTGCTGGTCGAACGAGTGGTCCACCTTATCCGTGACGGGGTCACCGGTATGGATCGCTTGGAGGTTTTCCTTCAGCGGCGCATCCAGCCTCTTCAAGCCCGAGACCATCTGATGTGGATGTATTCGGGTCTTAACGACTCCACTCGGATTCACCCGGAGGAGGTCGATGACGACACACTGGAGAAGTGGCTGTCGGGCATGACCGGAAACAAGGACAACCCTAGGGGCACCAGGAGAGTTCCTCCATTCGACCAGTCCCATGTACCAGAGAAGGTCCGATTCTGAGCTTTGATTGTAATCTGAATTCACTCACGCAGCTGTCTATACTGCGTCGACTGACTTTATTCTTCCTGCTTTCTTTCAGGCTCTTATCGAAATGTATTCAATGCCCAAGGGAGAGCAAGAGCAAGACCTGGAAGGAGAGGCGAGCGGCGGCGACAGTGGCGAATGGTATTCTGACGGTGAAGGGGACGAAGAAAGCGACGACTCAAGTGACGAAGAAGAAGTCGAGTCGCCTCCTCGCAGGGAGAGGCGATCCAAGCTTGACCAAGAACGACCGAGCACCCGTGAAAAGGCGATTGTTCAGGCTGGTCAGTCTTCAAAGCATCCTCGGACCTCTTCACCAACCCCAACTGAAAAAGCGTCAAAGCATCCCAAAGTTGCAGAGCCAAAACCTCGTAAAGCGTTGCCGAAGATCAAGATTGACATCCCCGTCGCTTCTGCGTGAGTGTCTCCCTTTGTATTCACTCGATGCCCCGTGCTGTTTGTTTTTTTCTTGATTTAACCAGACGAACTTTGGAACTGGCAGCGCTGCTACTTCCGGGACCTCAGCTTACAGGGACGAGGATCAGGTAATGGGGGATGCGATCACTTCCAATCTGGGTATGATTTCTGCCATTCGATCTTTATTTGGTCGACTCAACTGCAATGTGTACCATTGGGTGATGTGATTTTCACAATTGAACTTTGAACAGCTCCTAACATTATTGACCTCCCCGATGATGATGATGAAGAGCCCAAGAGGCCTTTGACGAGGAAAAATAGGCAAGCTCCTGCAAGCAAGGTGCCACAGTCGACGCCGAGGGCGGAACCAGTCGTTCAGGATGCTGGTGATGCCAATCGGGGTTCTGTTACCTTCGTCGTGCCATTGTCGAGTGCCTTGCCTTCTTCGTCGACTGCTCAGGCCTCTGTCGACCCACCTTCAGTTTTTGCGACCCATCATGTCCCAGAGGACGAAGTGAACGCTGCCAAGGAAGCCATACGCCAGGCGGGCATTATGATGGAGAAGATGAAGACAGTGCGGGACGCCAGTCAGGCCGCCTACGACGCAACGTTCAGGTTAGTTGGTCACCGCTTGTTCTGTTAGGATATGCTATCTGAAGACTCTCTTTCCGAAGATCTTTGCATCTATACACCCACTGGGTGCGTCGATTGAATTTTTGAACTAGTGGGGGCACGCTGAGTGCACCCACTGGGTGTAGTCCCTGAGACTACGGTGGACTGCTGGCAGTCGACTGTAGTCTTTGTATTTTGATTCTTTCGCTCGATGTGGTCTGGCCGCGTCGAGTGTAAACCAAACTGGTAGTTTGTCTCTTCTACTCGGTCTGGGCGAGTGGGATCAGAACCGGTGGGGGCACGCCAAGTGCACCCACTGGGTGTAGTCCCCGAGACCGCGGTCGACTGCTGGCAGTCGACTGTGGTCTGAGTTCTATGGTCTTAGTTCTTCTTTCTCTCCTTTTTTGACTCCCTGCACTCGACTCCGGCGGGCCGGTCGAGTGGGATCATAACCGGTGGGGGCACGCAAAGTGCACCCATTGGGTGTAGTCCCCGAGACTATGGTGGACTGCGGGCAGCCGACCGTAGTCTTAGTATTTATTGTCTTTGTCATTTTTCGCTGTAAAATAACTTCTCCTCCCTGATTGCAGAAATCTTGTGATCTTGGAGCTCGCTTTGCTAACTTGGAGAAACAACAGATCCAACTGAACCTTGACTTGGAATTGGCCAAGACAGAGCTGCAAAGGGCCAAGGACGACGCCAATGGTAAGACGAGCTTGTCGACTGGTTTGTCTTAGGCTTGAGTACCCTTCTGCTCTTTCTGAATCAAGCACCATTTCTTTGCAGAAAAACTGAGAGAAGCTCTAGCGAAGAAGGATTAGGATTTGGCTGCTGCTCAAAAGGAAGCTGACGACAGAACCGCTCTGGCTGAACAGAAACTGGCTTCGGTCGGCTAGTTGGAAGAAGAGAACACCAAGATGAAATCTGCTCTGAACGAAGCCAACAAGGAGTGCACGTGCTTGAAGAAGGACAATCTCAACCTGTACGAGAAGATGGAAGGCATCGCTCGCAGGAGGGATGATCTGGAGAGCTATCTGAGGAGCCTTGCCAAGAAGTTGTTCATCAAGCTTGAAGGTACACATTTTGTTCCGACTAATGTTTTTTGTCGACTCAGCATACGAAAATTGACTTATCCTTGGATCGTGAATGCAGAGTTTTGCCAGAACTTCGAGGAGGAGACTGGGTGGATTAAGCCATGTTTGGACCCAATCAATTCTCCCATGAAAGATGAAACTACCATGAATCTGCTCCGACTGGAATCCCGCATCGACAGTGTTGTGGACTACTTGGCTCGACTGAAGGTCGCCACGTCACGGATCGACACAGCACTTTGGCCAGAGGCCACGCTCTAGAATGATCTTGAGTCCCTGATGACTCGACTTAACGAGATCCCTGATCGAGTGCAGGAGTGGAAGAAATCTTCTGCCCGGTGTGGTGCTGATGTGGCTCTGTCTTTGGTTCGTGTCCATTGCAAGGAGGTGCGACAAGATAAGCTGGCAGCAATCAAGGTCGCCAACACCCAGAAGCTTGACTTCCGATCTTTTATGGAGACTTTCATCGCTGCAGCCACTCGGATCGCCGACGGCGTCGACCTGGACGAGTTCGTCGAGCCTGCCAGTCCTCCTCCTGCGGAGTGAACAAACTTTTATGCCCCATGTTAAATTTTCCTCGGAATGCCAAGTGGTTTTTGGAACCGTTAAACTCTTTTGGGCTGAATGCCCGAGCACTTCGATCTGTGGTCCGGAACCTTTAGGATTTATCTGAACTTGGTTTATCATTGAATATCTTCATGAATCCTCCGTCGAGTGGAACTCGTTCTTCACTCGAGACAACTTTTGTATTTGTGGCGCAGCTCCGAAGGAGAAGGTAGCAGTCGACCTGCATCTCGTCGTCCTTGCGGGTCGGCGATGGAGCACACGTTGTATTTGTGGCAAAGCTCCCAAGGAGAAGGTGGCAGTTGACCTGCACCTCGTCGTCCTTGCGGAGTGGGATGGAGCGCACGTTATATTTGTGGCGAAGCTCCCAAGGAGAAGGTGGCAGTCGACCAGCACCTCGTCGTCCTTGCGGAGTGGGATGGAGCGCACGTTGTATTTGTGGCGAAGCTCCCAAGGAGAAGGTGGCAGTCGACCTGCACCTCGTCGTCCTTGCGGAGTGGGATGGAGCACACGTTGTATTTGTGGCGAAGCTCCCAAGGAGAAGGTAGCAGTCGACTTGCACCTCGTCGTCCTTGTGGATTGAGATGGAGCGCATGTTGTATTTGTGGCGAAGCTCCCAAGGAGAAGGTAGCAGTCGACCTGCACCTCATCATCTTTTTGGATTGAGATGGGTTTCGTACTTAGGCGAGTACTGGACTGCAGCTAAGCCCCCGAGTGGGAGGCTGGCTCACCACTCGGTAGGATTTTCAAATACTTAGGCGAGTACTGGACTGAAGCTAAGCCCCCGATTGGGAGGGTCGCTCACCACTCGGTAGGATTTTCAAATACTTAGGCAAGTACTGGACTGCAGCTAAGCCCCCGAGTGGGAGGGTCGCTCTCCACTCGGTAGGATTTTTCAAATACTTAGGCGAGTACTGGACT
>NC_041382.1:648875143-648884286 GCF_002162155.2 Triticum dicoccoides
CCACTCGGTAGGATTTTCAAATACTTAGGCGAGTACTAGACTGCAGCTAAGCCCCCGAGTGGGAGGGTCGCTCACCACTCGGTAGGATTTTCAAATACTTAGGCGAGTACTGGACTGCAGCTAAGCCCCCGAGTGGGAGGGTCGCTCACCACTTGGTAGGATTCTCAAATACTTAGGCGAGTACTCGATTGCAGCTAAGCCCCCGAGTGGGAGGGTCGCTCTCCACTCGGTAGGATTTCTCAAATACTTAGGCGAGTACTGGACTGCAGCTAAGCACCCGAGTGGGAGGGTCGCTCTCCACTCAGTAGGATTTTTCTTTTACAAACTTAGGCGAAACGGATTCGCAGCTAAGCCACCCACTGGGGGATTTCTTCCGCAAACAAAAACAACAGCAATCACTGGAAAATTATAATGCTCTTGTCTTTGATAAATAAACTACAGGAGTTTCTCTTATTACATCTCATCCGAGTGAGAATTCAAGTATAAAAGGGGCGGAGCAGCTCCGCATTGCAGGCTCGTGGCTCATCAATCTGGCGATCGACATTATAAAGGTGATACGCTCCGTTGTGGAGGACTCTGGTGACTATGAAGGGACCTTCCCAAGTAGGAGTGAGTTTGTGTGGTTTCTGTTGATCCACTCGGAGGACCAAGTCTCCTTCTTAGAAGGCTCGCCTCTTCACATTTCTGGCATGGAATCGACGCAAGTCTTGCTGATAGATGGTCGATCGGATCATGGCCATTTCTCTTTCTTCTTCCAGGAGGTCAACTATGTCCTGCCGGGCTTGTTCCGCTTCATCTTCAGAGTAGATCTCGACTCGGGGTGCGTTGTGAAGCAGGTCACTCGGCAAAACTGCTTCGGCTCTGTAGACCAGAAAGAATGGGCTTCTCCCGATCGATCGGTTCGGGGTTGTCCTCAATCCCTAAAGAACTGATGGAAGCTCGTCGACCCATGCACCCGCTGCATGCTTGAGATCGCGCATCAATCGAGGTTTTAGTCCTTTGAGAATTAAGCTGTTTGCTCTTTCCGCTTGTCCATTCGACTGGGGGTGAGCGACCGAAGCATAGTCGACTCGTGTGCCCTGAGAGGCGCAAAAGGCTCTGAATTTGTCGGAATTGAAGTTTGACCCATTGTCAGTGATGATGCTGTGCGGAACTCCATATAAGAATATCAACTCTCTGATGAAACTGATAGCAGGGCAAGCATCAAGATTCTTGATAGGCTTAGCTTCAATCCATTTGGTGAACTTGTCGACTACTACTAGCACATGAGTGAAGCCGCTCCTGCTCGTTCTCAGTGGTCCAACCATGTCCAGTCCCCAAACGGCGAAGGGCCAGACAAGTGGAATGGTTTTCAGGGCTGACGCGGGCTTGTGCGACATATTGGAGTAAAACTGACATCCTTCACACTTGTCGACTATCTCTTTTGCCATTTCATTCACTCTTGGCTAGTAGAATCCCGCTCGGTATGCTTTAGCCACAATGGTCCGAGAGGATGCATCATGACCACAGGTCCCCGAGTGGATATCATCAAGGATCATATGACCTTCTTCTGGTGTTATACACTTCTGACTGACTCCAGTCGCGCTTTCTCTATACAACTGTTCCTTTATGACTGTAAAGGCCTTGGATCGACGGACGATCTGTCGAGCCTCTTCTTCGTCCTCTGGGAGTTCTTTCCTTAGGATGTACGCGATGTACGGTATTGTCCAGTCGGGAGTGATGACCAGGACTTCCATGATCAGGTCGACCACAGCTGGAACTTCAACTTCAGTCGGATCCGTGGCACTTTTTGGCTGTGGGGTCTCTTCAGTGAAGGGATCCTCCTGAACTGATGGTGTGTGGATGTGTTCCAAAAACACATTGCTGGGAATGGCTTCTCTTTTGGAACCTATTTTTGCCAAGTCATCAACTGCTTGATTTTTCAGTCGGGGTATGTGATGAAGTTCTAACCCCTCGAATTTCTTCTCCAGCTTTCTCACTACATTGCAATAACCAGTCATGGCTGGACTTCTGACGTCCCACTCCTTCATCACCCGATTAACCACCAAATCTGAGTTTCCATAGACCATGAGGCGACAAACGCCGAGTGAAATGGCCATGCGCAGCCCATATAAAAGTGCTTCATATTCTGCCTCGTTATTGGAGGAATCAAAGTGGATTTGAAGAACATATCTGAGCTTATCTCCTCGGGGGGAGACCAATACCACCCCGGCACCGGAACCATTCAGCATTTTGGAACCGTCGAAGAACATGGTCCAATGCTCTGAGTGAACCTGAGTCGGCAGTTGCTATTCAATCCACTCGGCGACGAAATCTGCTATTGCCTGGGACTTGATAGCTTTCTTTGCCTCAAACTTGATATCTAGAGGAAGGAGTTCAATCGCCCATTTTGCCACTCGACCAGTTGCATCTCTGTTATGCAGGATCTCTGACAATGGAGCGTCGCTGACGACTGTAATGGAATGATCAGAGAAGTAGTGAGCAACCTTCTTTGTGGTCATATAAATCCCATATACAAGCTTCTGAAAATGAGGATATCTTTGCTTCGACGGGGTCAAAACTTCAGAAATATAATATACTGGGCACTGAACTTTGAAGGCTTTTCCTTCTTCTTCCTGCTCGACCGTAAGTACCGTACTGATGACTTGTCCCGTGGCTGAGATGTAAAGCAGCAAAGGCTCTTTGCTGATTGGGGCAGCAAGCACCGGCTGGGTGGAGAGCAGAGCTTTGAGCTCTGCAAACGCTGCATCAACTTTAGGAGTCCACTCGAACTTGTCGGACTTCTTCATCAATCGGTAAAGAGGCAATGCCTTTTCACCGAGACGAGAGATGAATCGACTTAAAGCGGCCAAGCAACCAGTAAGCTTCTGGACGTCGTGCACTCGCACAGGACTTTTCATTCGGAGTATAGTACCGACTTTTTCTGGATTGGCGTCGATTCCCCATTCGGAAACGAGAAAACCGAGTAGCTTTCCGCCGGGAACTCCGAATGTGCACTTTGATGGATTAAGCTTGATATCATACCTCTTGAGGTTGGCAAATGTTTTAGCAAGGTTAGTCAGCAGGTCGGAACCCTTCCGTGACTTGACCACGATATCATCCATGTATGCTTCCACATTTCGACTGATTTGAGTGAGAAAACACTTCTGAATCATCCTCATGAATGTGGCTCCGGCATTCTTGAGGCCGAACGGCATGGTAACATAACAGAAGCAACCGAATGGAGTGATGAAAGCTGTTTTGATCTCGTGAGGTCCATACAGACAGATCTGATGGTACCCGGAATAGGCGTCTAAAAAGACAGTTGCTCACATCCCGCAGTCGAGTTGACTATCTGGTCGATGCGGGGGAGAGGAAAATGATCTTTCGGGCAGGGCCGATTGATATGTTTAAAGTCAATGCACATGCAAAGTGACTTGTCGTTCTTCGGGACCATGACAATGTTGGCGAGCCACTCGGAGTGGTAGATCTCTCGGATGAACTCTGCCGCTAAGAGCCGAGCCACCTCCTCACCAATAGCCTTTCTCTTCTGGACGGCGGACCATCGGAGATGTTCTTTGACACGTTTTACTTTTGAGTCGACTCGTAGGCGGTGCTCAGCCAGCCCCCTGGGAACACCCGGCATGTCAGAAGGCTTCCATGCGAAAATGTCCCACGTTCTCACGGAGGAACTGGATGAGCGCTTCTTCCTATTTGGAGTCGGGTGTTGTTGAGATATGAGTCGGAGCAGCACTAGGATCGGTCGGGTGAATGTGAGCCGGCTTCGTTTCGCCAGACGACTGAAAAGCTGATTCTGTAGCGGGCTTCTTGGCTCGCAACAAATCACTCGGGTCTGCAGTCTTCTGGTATTCCTGCAGCTCCACCACTGCCATCTGAGCATCAGCGATCTTTGAACCTTTCTGAAAACACTCTTCTGCTTTCTTCCGATTGCCCGTAACAGTGATCACACCTTTGGGACCAGGTATCTTCAATTTGAGATACACATAACATGGTCGAGCCATGAAGCTTGCATAAGCCGGCCTGCCGAAAATAGCGTGATAAGCACTCTGGAAATCTACAACTTCAAACATCAACTTTTCTTTGTGGTAATTCTTGGAATCACCGAAAACCACATCAAGAGCAATCTGGCCGAGTGACTCAGCCTTCTTTCCAGGAATGACTCCATGGAAACTCATGTTGTTGGTACTGAGTCTGGACATCGGAATGCCCATCCCTTTTAACGTCTCAGCATACAGTATGTTCAAACCACTGCCACCATCCATCAAGACTTTGGTCAGTCGAGTGCATTCAACAACTGGGTCGACCACCAAAGCTTGCCTCCCAGGGGTGGCAATGTGCATTGGGTGATCGGAATGATCAAATGTGATGGCAGTCTGAGACCACTTCAGAAAACTGGGTGTTGCCGGAGCAACCATATTCACCTCACGGTTGATAACTTTCAGTCGACTTTTGCTTTCAACATCAGCAAAAATCATCAGGGTGGAATTGACCTGGGGGTATCCATCATCACTGTCTTCCTTGTCCTCAACTTTGTCTGACTCCTTTTCCTTATCTTTGGGCTGCTTGCCCTGGAACTACTGGATCAAGAGCCGACACTGTCGAGTGGTATGTTTCGGGTAAATGAACTTACTCTCTTCATCTTTCTTGGTGTGGATGTGACATGGCAAATCCAACACATCATTTCCGTCTTGGTCTTTATCTTTCTTGGGGTTCCAAGGTCCTTTGGGTTTCCCCTTAAACTTTCCTTGAGTTACAGCCAAGGCTTCGCCAGGAGCACCTGGCTCGGCTTTCCGCTTCTGTTTCCGACTAAAATTTCCTCCTCCGGTTTCTTGAGCGACTGACTTGAGCTTGCCACTCCTGAGTCGATCCTCATCTTCACCATTAGCGTACTTGGTGGCAATCTCCATCATCCGATTCAGAGACATGTCTTCGGTTCGACCGAATTTCGGATACAGTTCTCTGTACTTGACGCCTTCTTTGAAGGCATAGACTGCTTGGTGGTCAGGCACATTCTCTACCGTGTGATGTAACATGATCCATCTCTGGATGTAATCCCTTAAAGTTTCATTCGGCTTCTGCATGCAAGACCGCAGTTCCGTCAGCCCTGCGGTCGCTTGCATGTTCCTTCCTCCAACATGAGAGGTAGGTGCTTCATGGCCACTTCATCATTGCCACCGCCAATCTAGACGGCCACTCGGTAGTCTTCAAGCCAAGTATCGGGCTTGGACTCACCAGTGAACTTACTGACTCTAGTCGCCAACCTGAAGTTGGGAGGAATCACAGCGGCCCTGATGGCTCTACTAAAGCACTCTGGCCCCGAAACATGTACTCTGCTGCTGGTAGGTGCATCTCTGTCGTGGCCTTCTCGGTGAGCTCTGTTCCTGTCGACCAAACCTTGAATGAGAATGGATCTCGCATCAAAGCCTGGTTCCCTGGGGTCGACTGGAATCCTTCACCCAACACTATGAGGGCGCCAGTCATCCTGCTGTCGAGACACATACGACCCACTCCTTGGGGGAGGGGTGGGTACTCAACGTCGATCATCACGATCTAATCGGTGATCATACTGCTCACGGTTCCCGTACTGATTACGCCCGTCCCCACGTCCCTCACGCCTCGGGGGCGATCTTGGGCTATGAGCTGACTGGACTGTGTCTGCAGCAATGGATCTGCTACGAATCCTGTTCCGCGACTGAGAAATAGCGGAGTTCTGGTCTCCTGCTGCCCGGAGTAACGCTCTGATCTGCAACAAGTCTCTACCGGCCTTCGACTGGGAAGGCTGAATCGACTCTGCTATACAGGCTGCAGCTGCTAAATTCTGAATCGGAGTTCGATATACCTGCGGGGGCGGAAAGAGCTGACGTCGACAGGATTCTGGAACCCGTTGTCGCGCACGCTCGTCGAGTGCTCGCTGGAGGTTCTCTAGTCCAGTGCGCTCGGCCAAGTTTGCCAGGCGCGCGTCCTCCAAGGCACGAGCCTTGGGGGTTTCTCCAACGATAGGAGTGTGCAGTGCATCCATGTTCCGGCGATGAAGTTCTTCTCTCTGCAGCGACGTGAGAGGCTCGGGGAGATATTCCTCATGGGGACGCGACGGGTCGCCTCCACCCGCGCCTTCGTCGGTGCGGGGAAAACCGGGAGGACTAGGCGGTCCATCGACCATCAGAACCTCCGCCACCGGATCACTGCTGTCGCACTCGGATGCGGTCTCTGCGGAGCCAGTCGAACAGGCCATAGAGGGATTCATCGGGCTCGATCGCCGCGACTTGAGGGGTGGCCGACTGGCGTGCCAGCGTGTGTCTCAGCCACCGCTGAAGTCTCGACCGACCGGAGCGCTTGCGCCGGCGGGAAACAGGGATGGAGGACAACACAGGAACCGACCGATAATGGGTCGACGGTTGCCGCAAGAGGACGCCGCAGACACACGCGCGAAAGAGCGTTGCCCCGCGGACAGGGAGTGCGTCCACGTCGAGCGGAGCCTCCTGAAGCAAAGTGGAGTCCTCGACGATGAACGTGAGCGCGCCGAGACGGATCTCGCGGCCCTCCACCAAAACTCCGCCAGAAACCATGATGGTTTGGATCGGAAAAGATCGCAACTCCTCCAAAAAAATCGCTAAAACACCTACCCCATGGTGGGCGCCAACTATCGTGGTTCTAAGTCTGACAGCAATGTCGGGGGGTAGGTATGGAGAGGCAAGATCTTAGCTATGAAGTAGTTGTAAGCACACGAGGTTTACGAGTTCAGGCCCTTCTCGGAGGAAGTAATAGCCCTACGTCTCGGAGCCCGGAGGCGGTCGACTGGATTATGCGTGTATGAATTACAGGGGTGCGAACACTTTACACTGAGGAGGGGGGTGGCTTATATAGAGTTCACCGGACCCCTCCGGCCCTCAGTTGTGCTGGGTTTTAAATACATTAAGGTCGGGCGTTACTGGAAACACCCCTAATAAAGTGCTATGATGTCCATAAAAGCTACTTAATAACCGACCGTTAGCGTGCGGAGTGGCTTTAGGTCTCCTGGCCGTCGAGTGGTTGGATCTTAGTCGAGTGATTTCTTCTTGGTCGAGTGTCTTTGAGTCTATCGAGTGGAACACCTCCAAGTCGATTGCAAAGTGATTTCTTCTAGAGATGTCCTTGAGTAGGGTAGTTGGGACAGGTCCATGACCCTAGCCTAGGTACATAGCTTCATTAACAGGCTCTACCCTAGCCGCCGCTGTATCATATGGTTTCGCACCGTTCCAGATTAGAGTGCCGCCACGCAATTCTTCTCCATCCCTCCTTTCGGCGTGCACCGCGAGAAGGGATAGCACTCCTCCAAACCCCGCCTTTTGTGATCCTGTACGGGAGAGGGGCGATCATGTTTTTGGGGAGCACACTCCTGTGACTGCTGCCAGCGACGACTTCCTCAATGACAGCCTTCTTCCCCGACCTCTGTAACCTCTTCATCAATGACATGAGTGACAACATCAACTACAGCGATTTTGCTCCCGCTGTACAGTATGTGATTGTGATGCCCCCATTTGACCGTACACTAATCATACACGAAATGTGTACGATCAAGATCAGGGACTCATGGCAAGATATCACAACACAACTCTAGACAAAAATTAAAATAATACAAGCTTTATATTACAAGCCAGGGGCCTCGTGGGCTCGAATACATCAGCTCGAAACAAACGAGTCAGCGGAAGCAACAATGTATGAGTACATACATAAGTTAAACAAGTTTGCCTTAAGAAGGCTAGCACAAAAGTAGCAACGATCGAAAAGGCGAGGCCTCCTACCTGGGACCTCCTAACTACTCCTCGAAGCCGAACTGCATGTAGAATCATCCTCATATGATTACAATCACTGGGAAAGGGGGAAAAGAAGTAGCAAAGCAACCGTGAGTACTCATCCAAAGTACTCGCAAGCAAGGATCTACACTACATATGCATTGGTATCAATGAAATGGGTAGTATCTATGGACTGAACTACAAAAAGCCAGAATAAGAGGGGGATAGCTAGTCCTATCGAGGACTACGCTTCTGGCAGCCTCCCTCTTGAAGCAGTAGAAGAGAGTAGATGGTGAGTTAACCAAGTATGACCGCATAGCAATATCCTACCCAGCGATCCACTCCTCGTCGACCCGTGAGAGAGCGGTCACCAGGTTGTATCGGGCACTTGAAAGGGTGTGTTTTACGAAGTATTCGGTTCTAGTTGTCATAAGGTCAAGGTACAACTCTGGGTCGTCCTTTTACCGAGGGACACGACTCTTCGAATAGATAAACTTCCCTGCAGGGGTGCACCACATTAACCAACACGCTCGATCCCTCTGGCCGGACACACTTTCCTGGGTCATGCCCGGCCTCGGAAGATCAACACGTCGCAGCCCTACCTAGGCACAATAGAGAGGTCATCACGCCGGTCTAAATCCTATGCGCGTAGGGGTCTGGGCCCATCGCCCATTGCACACTTGCACGTTGCGTACGCGGCCGGAAGCAGACCTAGCCCCCTTAATACAAGTGCAGGCTTATGGTCCAATCCGGCGCGCGCTGCTCAGTCGCTGACATCAAGAAGGCTTCGGCTGATACCACGACGTCGAGTGCCCATAACTGTTCCCGCGTAGCTGGTTAGTGCGTATAGGCCAGTGGCCAGACTCAGATCAAATACCAAGATCTCGTTAAGCGTGTTAATTGAAGTATCCGCGGACGCCGACTAGGGCCAGGCCCACCTCTCACCTAGGTGGTCTCAACCTGCCCTGTTGCTCTGCCAGAAAGTAACAGTCGGGGGCCATCGGGAACCCAGGCCCACCATTACATGGATGGAACCACCTGCCCCTTCAGCCACCACATCGGAATCACTTGCGGCTACTCTACGAGCCAACCCGACTTTAGTCACCACATGTATCACATATTTGTTATATAAGTATGGACCCGTGATCACCTCCCAAGTGATAACGGCCCGATAATATAGCATGGTACACTGACAAGAATGTAGGGCCACTGATGGAACACTAGCATCCTATACTAAGCTTTTAGGATTGCACGTAAAGGTAACAACAGTAGTAGCAAAGACATGCTATGCATCAGAATAGGATTATCGGAAAGCAGTAACATGCTACACTACTCTAATGCAAACAGTAGAGAGAAGAAAAGGCGATATCA
>NC_041382.1:648884469-648893857 GCF_002162155.2 Triticum dicoccoides
GGGGGGGGCTTGCCTGGTTGCTCTGGCAAGAAGGAGGGGTCGTCAACACAGTAGTCGATCGGGGCACCAGCAGCAGCGTCAGTCTCGTAGTCTACCGAAGAGAAGAGGGGGAAGAAACAATGAATACAATGCAAACAGATGCATATCGATGCATGACATGACAAGTAACGGTGCTAGGAGTGCACTAACGCAGTAGGAGGTGATACCGGCGTAGGGGGGAAACACCCGAGAAAGTATGCCTGGTGTTTCGCGTTTTTGGACAGATGAACCAGAGGGAAAAGTTGCATGTTCGCTTTGCTAGGGATGTGCGGCGGATGAACGGTCTGCGTATTCTGATTCGTCTCGTTGTTCTGAGCAACATTCATGTACAAAGTATTTTCATCCGAGTTACAGAATATTTTGTATGTTCTAAAGTTTTAATTATATTTAGAATTTATTTAATTATTTTAAATCAACATTATCTAGAACAGTGTATGCTGACATCATCAGTCAATAGGGCGTTGCTGGGTCAAACTAATGTGTGGGTCCCGCATGTCATTGACTAATCATCCTAATAAGGGTTTAATTAAGTTAACTAGTGATTAGGTTACTCTAATCATGATTAAATTAATTAATTAATTCTTTAATTAATTAATATTTTAATTATTTTTAATTAATTAATTATTTATTTAATTCTTTTTTAAATTTTTTGTTGTGGGCGTGGGCCCCTCACGTCATTGACCTAGAGGCCTTAGCGGACATAGGGCGGTGCGGGCGTTGAGCGTTGTGGGCGCCCATTAACAGGAGGAGGCCACAACCTGGCGCAGCAGGGCGCCAGTGGCCACGATGCCGGTCAGGGAAGACCCAGGCAGCGGTGGCCGGAGCGGCCAGAGATGGGGCGTCGACGGAGGGAGTAGCCGCGGGCTCAGCTGGGCAAAGCAGGGGCGAGCAGGCGGCGAGCGGACAGTGGTCGCGCGTGTGTGCGGCAGCGCAGGGAAACGTCGGCGTAGGTGAGCGGCGACGCAGCACAGTGGAGTGGGACAGCGCGGCAGCAGCGGTGGTTCGCGGCGAGCAGGGGAGGCCAGCCGGTGGCATGGCCGCGGGGGGCAGGCGGGGCTTGGCCGATGCAGGCGCGCGGCGAGGGCGCCGGTGCAGCCGATGGCCACGGCAGGGAGCGCGAGTGGCACAACGGGGCGACACACGTTGACCATGTCGACTATGGGAGGGAGGAGTCAGAGATGGGGGTGGCTCACGGACGTGGCAGGGGCACAGGGGCGGCGAGGCTCGGGGAAGCGGCTCGGGGCAGGGGATGAGTAGGCGCTAGCGAAGACGATGGGTCAGTGCCGGGCGGCGTCGAGGTGGCGGGGATCGGCGACGGGGTCGGGGCATCGTGCATCGACGGCGTGCGACAAGGAGGGGGATGAGGACGAGCGGCGGAGTCGAGGAGACGACACCGACGACAGCGGGTAGCGGGGCGTTTCCAGCAGGGGTTCCGGGCGGCGACGTAGCTACGGGGGCGACGGGTGGCGTCGTCGGTGTTGGTTACCCCCGATCCAGATCGGGGGGAGAGGGAGGAGTCGACCGTGGGGGGAGTGGGGATCGTGGGATCGGGGTTAGGTCACGTTGGGGGGTTATGCAGGGGGGAGTCGGCTAGGCCGCCCTACTCGGCTGGGCCAGGAGGCGAAGTGGGGGTAGGCCTCTTTTCTTTATTTTGTTTTGTTTTTCTTTTCCTTTTATTTCTGGTTTCTTTATAGCTTTATTTATTTTAGTTGTATAAAACACCAATTTGGCACCCAAATTAGTATCATTTATATAGGCCACTGCCAAACTTTGTTTGGACCCAAAGTAAAGTAGTTTAATATTGTTATAATTTAAAAAGCTATTAGATTATTATTTTAGCCACTTTTTTAAGTAGTTTAGTGCATTTAACACTTTACAAAAATTTGGTTTCCCCACCATAATTACCTATAATTTATTTGGATCACTCCGCACATTTTAGTTTTAATATTTGAAAACTTTTATTATTAGCTTGAATTTGAATTTGAAATTGAATCGGTTTCGAACTAACACGAGATTAGCAACAGTAATCGAGGTGACGTGGCATCATTAGTAGAGGGTTACTGTAGCTTAGTTATCCGGGCATCACAATTCTCCTCCACTACAGTAAATCTCATCCCGAGACTTAAGAGGTGGAGTAAGGGGGAAGTTCTGGTTACGAAATTCTAACGAGTCTTCTTGTCTTGGTTGAGCTTATCGAAGAGGTCAGTCCTTTGCATTGATGTCTTCATTTCTATGCTTCAATGCATCATGATGAAGTTGTCGTCCTTTCTTCGGGGTCTTCATCGTACGTACGAATAGGTAAGAGCAGCTCGGCAACGATAGAATGCTAAGAGGGATGTGATAGAATGCTAAGAGGGTATTCATCCGGGGGTTAACCCATGAATGAACATATGAGTATCTCTTGAGTTGGAACTCACAAAATGCATCGGGAGAAATAATAATAGGCATGAGAATTTTCAAGCGGGTAGGCAAACGTTCGATTCCTGAATCGGAGTGTGAGAGGGGTTCAGAGCAACGGAATATGTATGGCAGCTAAAACTAGAATAGATCATCTCAAGGAAGGTGGCTCGTGAATTACTTACAAAGCCAAACACGAGGAATATCTTTCGCAACAGGGGTACACATAAGAGTTGGGTTTCGATCCTATGGAACTATGGGTTATGGGCCCACCATGTGGGTTAAAAGCAGGAAGGCGCTAACATTTGCACAGTCAAGATAGCAATGTATGTCAGAGGATAGCCTGTCAGTTATGTTGGCAATAACGTTTGTACTAAGGGCGAGGGACGAAGAGAACCATTTTCCTGCTCGTCGAAAGGAGGCGGACCAATAAGTAAAGTTCTCGTCCATATGTGGCTACCGGAATGTTATCCACAATAGTAGCAGGGTCTTGCTGACAAAATTGTACATCAAGGTGTCTACATAAGCAGGAGAATATTACTGCTTAGATCATATAGATCATAAGAAATGTTAAACCAACCAATGGAAAGGAAAATATGGTTATCAGATTAAACAGAACAATGGAAAAGAAAATGTGTTTAAACACATATTTCAAGGGTATATCCTTCCCAAGGACAAGTAGAGCATGATATCCATTACAGGATATAATGTAGAGAACTCTTTAGATATGGGAGAGAAATATCATGACATTACCCATACAACGGTGTTTGGATAAATGAGCAGTAAACATTTAGCATTGGGCTTCAAATGTTTTGGTTGAAAATCGGAGTACCTCAGACATGCTTCAAGATAGCATTGTCATAGTCACTGGGTAAAGATCAGACTTTGGATACACAAAGGACCCGTCAGGAACAACTTATAGAATAAGTCTTACAATTTCCTCATGGGCGAATGACTAACCTTGTAAAAGGATACTATAGTAATAGATCCTCCGACCAGGTGTGCTAGGCATGATATCACCTTACTGGGTTATATAAATACCAATGCTATGACTCTTGAAAATGTTCCAACCATCATATCTGACCAAGATTCAGAACTCAATTGGGGCCAGGGTACCTCATACTCAGCCTGCCTGAGAAGAAGATGTGCGACACAATTGACGAGATGACATTGTAAGATTCTCAGGGAATGAACTGTGGAAGTGAGTTTGGAAACAAGAGTTCATAAGTAAAACAAGGAGACAATGAGGAGGTGGCTGATGGACTCAGCGAAAATTCATCGGGATTTCCAAAAAGATGGATTTCACAAGTGAATAAGGAGATAACATTTGTTAGATGAAATGATGCAATGATGTATGCTCGAGAAAAATATACGCAATTAAACATTGGTTGAAAGGTGCGCCCGAGATATGGGCTTATGTAACATGACCAATGTTTGAATGGTGATGCGATAACTAATAGTCCAAGAATGAACTGCCGATCATTAATATCAAGAAATAGGGTTGCTAGTAGTACAGAATCCAAGTAGCATCATTTACTTGTTGGTATCCCGGTTAGAATCAACACGGGGACCAAGAAAGAATGGTGATGGTGAGAAGTATCACTATTGCAAGAATTAATAGCCGGAGCAATTCTCTCAACATCATAGACATAAAAGATGGTAATACTCCAAGGTAAAGAAGATTAATTGCTGGATAGCAAGGATCTCCAGGTATAACACAAAAGACGAACAAGTTTGTGTTGGACGGAAAGTAATAATGTTGTCGATGATAACACAAATCATCAAGGGGCAAGGATGGTACTTGTCATCTTGAATTTGATTGATATTCTGGAAGGATTCCAAATATTGATGATGATCTCGACAAATTTTGTCAAGAGGATCCATGAAGGAGCAATCGAACAATGTCTGCATCAAGAAAAAGGAGTGTTGTAGCGAAAGGTTATTAGAACCACGGATACGTCTCCAACTCGGAATCAAGCTTGTTGTTCGCGGTGAAATGATATGATGAGGAAGAGCGACATAAGCTAGCTCATCATCCAAAATTGTGCTCCGGGAAGAAGGATCAGGTAGCATAGTTAAAATTTTGCACGCTAATGATATAGACAATCAGGCTAGGAATGACTTAAATGATTATTAACTCGTAGGCAACAAGAATTACTTAGAGTTATTGAATCAGTGTGCGGAATCGATTCACTTATCGGTGTTCTCGAGTGACTAATAACTCGGAACCCGGGGGTGGATTGGAATCAGCAAGAATAATAGTTGATGAAGAACTCATAAGAAGTTATGTAGTTCCTTGATATTCTCGAGATACCAGAGTGCATACTCGAAGGCAAACCAGAATAGAAATTGAATTGGAGCATTGACTTGTGATAGAAGATACTTTAATCTTGTCAGAATAGACAAGGCAATGGAATGGTTTCCTTTCAGATATATTGAATAAGGTTAGTGTCGGGGGTTGGGTGCGACATATGCCAAAGGATGGCTTATCGTGGTGTGAGCGAGTAGAACGTCGCCGGTGCCTGGAAGCGGGATTAGGCGTAGACATGAATGCCGGCGTACTTTACCCAGGTTCGGGGCTCTCCTAGGAGATAACACCCCTAGTCCTGCTCTGCAGGGTCTCTGCATGATCACTAAGGCAAAGTGAGTACAAGGGTGCTCCTCGAGCTATATGCTGGAGGTAGGAGAAGGCAAGGCTAGCTCTCTCTTTCCTCTATCTCTAGTCTAGTTCTCATGGGTTGGAACCCTTTGCATGGGTGCCTTGGGGGGTTTATATAGGCCTACCCCCAGGGGTACAAGGGTAATATGACTGGGCGCAGGCCCATCCGTCAGTCTCTTCGGCCGCCGAGTTCACCGCCGACTGCTAGGGCCCGCGATTGGGGGGCCCCGGCGACTGGTCTGGTACGGAGCCGACAGGCCGTACCCGCCGCTTGGGGGTCTTGCCTGCTACTAATTAATGTAGCTGCGCGTCTAATGACGCAGGCTTGGTCGAAGGATCATGGCTACAGCACCGCCGTCATGGCGGGTGATTACTGTAGCCACTCCCCGTCTTGTCTGGTTAATGGCGTGGGGCCCGTGGGATGAGCAGGCCGACTTCTAGGGGCCGACTCCCATCAGGTCCGATTGGTAGGGCTCTTCGCTGTCTTCTGGACTCTCGCTGACTGGTGGGGCCCGTCGTCCTTGGGCCGTACAGACAGGCCGTCGTGGGAGGAGGACTCTGCCTGCCTGTGATGATGGCAGGGCTGGCATGGCAACAGTGCCGCGCCGGGCGAGGCTCCTCGTTGGTACAGGCACTGTGGCCGCGCCAGCCCTTAGGAAGGGGAGGGGATGGGCTGCAGTCTAGCCATCCCCTGTCTCTGGAAGCCGCCCGGCAGGAGTCGGCTTGTCTCGACCTCGCCTTATGGACTCGGCCGTCTACAGGCAGCTGGCTATTTCTGCAGCCGGCTGCCAGAAGGCGGCTCTTTACCTTGGCATCCTGAGGGGTATGGTCAGCCCCGATGTATTGAAAGGTTATGGGCGTTGGGTTAGCCTACCCGTGGCCCATTACTCCGACAGTAGTCCCCGAAGCTGGTGAGGCGCTGCGGGCGACCGGTCGAGGAGCCTCACCATTCCTTTCTCCGAGTGCTTGAGGCGAAACTTCGTTTGACTTCTGCCGGGCCGACTGGCAGGAGTCGGACTCGCCCAATCTGACTTGTCCAAAAATTTTGAACGCCTCGGCGGGATCCAAGTGGCGTGCTAGCTAAGCTTCCAGGCTGCCGCCCGTTTCGGGCCTGTCACGTGGCGACGAGCGGCCGGGCCAGCCTGCCCACCCACGTGCGCGACGGGACACGCCTATAGGAGGGGCCCGCCTCTACCATGCCTCGGCACGCGAGTGGATCTGCTGCGGCCAGGGTGGACGGTTGAGATTCCCGCGGAGTTACTGCATGCAGTAACTTTGCGCGACAAACATGGGGGCATGGGGTAGTGGGCGTAGTAAATCCCACACCCGCCCCCTCGGCTTGGCAGCCCACTGGTCTATAAGTAGGGGGAGGAGGGGGAGCGGCAGAGCACGCGCGCCCCTCCTCCTTACTGCTTCCTGCTCTTCTTCCTCTCACCGCCGCCCCCCAAGCTATGCTAAGCGCCGCAGTGATCCGTTCCCGATGAGCTCTTCTTCCGCCGCCATGCCCCCCACGGTGCACTCCGGCACTTGGGACGGTTCGGAGGTCCACGATGATCACATTGATTTCCTCCGCATGACACGGCGGCTGCCTGCCAAAGACTTCGTGAGGGTCCGCCTCGCGCCGAAGAAGGAAATCTCGCGGGCGCTGGAGGAGGGCGAGCGGGTCGTCTTCCGCTCACACTGCCTATGTGGCCTTGGCATTCCGGCGAGCGGCTTCTCCCGCGCCTTTCTCGAATTCTACGGTCTCCAGCCGCACCACCTCACCCCCAACACGGTGGTGTTGCTGTTCGCCTTCGTCGCCTTGTGCGAAGGCTTCCTCGGTGTTCTCCCCACCATCGAGCTCTGGGGGGAGTTCTTCTACTCCAAGCTCAGCACCCAAGCCGTAGGCGTGCCGGCTCAGTGCGACGCGTTCATCGCCTCGGAGGTCGGGGGCCGACAACCCGTTTCCCCCCATCCGGCTGATAAAGTCGGTGAAGATGTGGCAGCGGTCGTACTTCTACATGAAGAGCATCTTCGCGGAGGGTGACTGGGTGAATCTGCTGGCTTACGTGGCCGGCCTGCCGGCTAGGAGGCAGCCCACCTGGTCGTATCGGGCCAGGACGCTGACGCCTGCAGGAGCCGGCGCCATCGCGCGACTCTGAGTGCTGACGCAGTCGGAGGGCCTGACCGGGCCGGATTTGCTGTCCGCCTTCGTGGCGCGCTGAGTGCTCCCACTCCAAAGTTGCCCCACATGATTTGCTAGATGAGGGGGTATCGGGACCCAAGTCGTCTGGGCACCTAGGAGATGCCTCACGTGGAGGTAGCCCACATGGTGAACTACCTTGCGAACTGCGAGCAAACGGGAGAGTGGCAGTTCGGCAAAGGAGCCATATTCACGCGCCAACCCTCCGCCCATGGTGAGTTGTTTCTTTTTCTTTTTCTTTGACTCCTTTGCCGCCGAGTCCGTCTTGTCCAATCTGACCAATCGGCTTTGGTCAGAACCCCCTCCTCCATCCGGCAGCCGGCACCGTGGGGCCGGCCCGCGAATTCGTCCCCGACCGGGTGGAGAGCGACGTCGACGACCCCGACTTGGGGGTGGCGGCCTTGGAGGACGACGCCGAGGGAGGAAGCGGCGAAGTGGGCGGCCCGAGGCTCGGGGCCAGTTTCGAGGACTGGCCCGACGATGACGCGGAGGAGGTCACCCCACGCCACCATCCAGGAGCCGGCCAGCCCGACGCGAGCTCTTCTGCCGCGCCGGACGCCCAAGGCGGCGCGAAGAAGCGCAGGGCCGCGCCGAGCATGTTCGGCAGCCGGTCAAAGAAACCCAAGGGCTCAGCCATGGCGACCAAGCGGGACGAGGCGGCCGCAAAGGCCCACCGCTTTCGCGAGGAAGTGAAGAAGCCGCTGCTGGTCTCTGCGTAAGTGCTACCTTTCTTGCGCTTTCATTTTTCTTTTGTTGATCTTGTTTGAGTTTGCTTGCTTGTTGCTCTTGGGTCCAGGGCTCCCCTCTCTCTTGACAAGGTCGCCGCCGCCTCCATCGTGGGATCGGTGGAGACTTACGCCACCACTCGGCGGATTGAACCTGCCGCCGACCTCCGGGAGGCAACAGAGTGGAACGCACAAGAGGTGCGTGAAGAGAAGGAAGCCGCCTGCCTGAAGAAGGCGGAGGCTGAGAAGGCGGAGGAAGCCGCCAAGAAGAGACTAGCGGAGGCCGCCGCCAAGAAGAGACTAGCGGAGGCCGAGGCCGCCGACGCGGCGAAGAAGCGGGCTGAAGAAGCCGCGCACCGCTAGTCGGCGGTTTTTGTTATTCCTCTGAACTCCACGCCGCCACCCCCGAAGTTCACGACACAGACTGGGGACGCCGGCGGCGCGAACCCGGTCATGGAGAGGGATGGCGGCGATACCGCCATGCCGGACGTGATCGTGCCACCACCGCCGCCATCTGGGAGCGCGCAAGGCGAGCAGTCGACGGACCCGCCAGTGCCGCCGGCTGAAGGCGAGGTGGTGGCGGGCCTAGTTCTCCAGGTCGGCACGCCGACGCGTCGCCGTCTCGCGAAGGCGGCTTCGGCGCTGCGCCCTCTGGATACTGGCGCCGCGAGCTCCATGATCCCGGACACCGAGGCGACGAGCGCCGCGCCCACTGGGTGGGCGCGGGGAGGCGGGATGGGCCCATTGAACCGGGCGCTTCTGGACGTCCAAGCCAAGATCCGAGCCGAGGGCGATGCCATCAAGAACTGCACAAAGGCGTATCTGGCATCGTGAGAAGCCATCCGGTTACGTTCCCTTCTTCTTTGTCTCTGTTTCTTGCTCTTCTGGGTGGGGGCGCGCCAGCGCACCCACTAGGTGTAGTCCCCGAGTTTCAGAACTCTGATCGGCGAGTTCCAAGTACTATCACTTGTCTGAAATTTTGTCACAGGACTACCACAATCTTCGCGTGACCACCTTCAACACCAACGTTGAGAAGCTGGCCAAGCGGACCGCCAACTTGTCGGAAAGCCAGAGTGAGTCATCTTCCTTCTCTGCGGGCGCGCGCTGGCGCACCTGTCGGAGTAATTGGACACGGTTACCCCGAAGACGGCGAGACAAGAATTCAAGACATCAGGGCTAGCAAAGCCCCTCAGTCCAACTACCTGGCCGGCGGCTGACTGCTGGCTGCTAACTGCTCCACCAGGCTGATTGCTGGCTGCTGCCGACTGCTCCACCAGGCCGACTGCTGGCTGCCGACTGCTCTACCAGGCCGACTGCTGGCTGCCGACTGCTCTACCAGGCCGACTGCTGGCTGCCGACTGCTCCACCAGGCCAACTGCTGCCTGT
>NC_041382.1:648894281-648898117 GCF_002162155.2 Triticum dicoccoides
GATTGCTGGCTGCCGACTGCTGCTTGCCGACTGCTAGCTGCTCCACCCGGTGGACTACTGGCTGCCGACTGCTCCACCAGGCCGACTGCTAGCTGCCGACTCCTCCACCAGGCCGACTGCTGGCTGCCGACTTCTTCGCCAGGCCGACTACCCGAAGTCAACTGTAGCCTGACGAGACACTGACGTGATGACCATACCGCGACATCATCTACAGTGTACTGATTTATCAAGTACCCCAGGGGACAAGCATGACATGCACCATGCCACTAGCCATGCCTACATAGCTTGGCTTATAAGCTACCCAAGGTAGCTTACAACCAAAGCCACTACCACCCATGCCAACTCCTATATATATAGGCACACATCCATCCATCAGGGGATGGACACACTCACGCACACACACAAGCTAGCTAGCTAGCAAGAGAGCTAGCTAGCAATCCATCCATCCACTCCTACGGGCAAGCATGCCCAAGCACACCCATTTGGCCAAGAGCAACGGCCACCATGCCACATGCATATACGAGGCCAGATGCCTATGGCACTAACCTCAGATACAACTCCAAGAGCACTCCATACCAGATATACCACATATACTCAGACATGCAGGAGTAGGGGTGTTATCTCTCCGAAGAGCCCCGAACCTGGGTAAACTAGCGCGTGATACTCGCATACCCGTCCCTGGATATTCCGGCAGCAGTCTTACCCTCACACGAAGCCACTTTGTGGCATATGTCGTCCTGCACCCCCCGTGAGAATACCACTACATTTGGCGCCCACCGTGGGGCGGTACTATGCTACCGCGCTGCTGCTGGTTTCGCAGTCCGGCCGGGACCATCTTCGCCATCACCGGAGCGGCCGCGCGGGACGGCGCGTCCTCGCCGCCGGCCTCGCCGCCTTCATCACCATCGTTGCGACACCGGCAGTCTGACCATGTGCGCGCCGCGTGCAGGGCCTTGCTTCGGTCGACTGTGTCCATCTACGCGCCGCTCGCGTCCGCTCCCCACCGCGCTGCGCTTTGCTCTGGCCGGAGCGGGCGTTCGCTGCTCCTCATACACCACTCCTAAGCTAGCCATGCATCAGTCAACCATGGTCAAACCATTGGCCATACTCTGCATGTTGCCCGCCTCTGCTCCGTGCGCGCTCGCCGGCCTCTCGCCCAGGTTGCCTCGGCCGCGTCCCGCCAGCTCTGCCTACTGCCACGCGCGGCTGCTTCCCGAGCGCCTCCCGCGACCGAGTCCTCCCGCCGCGTCGTGCCAACCCCGACTCGCCGTTGGACTCGTGCACGACCGCCTTCACCTCAGGCCGCTGCTGCCGCGTGTCATCCAGAGCCCTCCGTGGTGCTTCGTCCCTGCGCCGGCCGCCTGCTCGCCCCGGCTCCAGCCGTCCTCGCGCCCGTTTGCGGCCGGCCTCGCGCGCCCATGTGTTCCTCCGCCGGGCCGGCCTCACCGTGTCCGGCCTCGCGCGCCTCGCCTCTCCTCCGCTTAAGCCAGCGGCTGCGCCCCCGTGCGCACCGGCTCAGCGCCTCCGCGACCGCCGGCCCGCTGTGGCCGGCTGCTCCTCGTGCCCGGCTGCCGCCTTCCCGCAACTCCTCCATCGCCCCGTGCTCGGTCTCCGCACCCGGAGGCTGGGCGGGCCGCCTCGCACCGCGCCGGCTACCGCCCTAGCCGCCTGCTCCACAACTACTCCGGGT
This sequence comes from Triticum dicoccoides, assembly GCF_002162155.2. Lineage (NCBI taxonomy): Eukaryota > Viridiplantae > Streptophyta > Magnoliopsida > Poales > Poaceae > Triticum > Triticum dicoccoides. The sequence goes on from NC_041382.1 coordinate 648,895,972, forward strand.
CGACTCGGCGCCCGCACTGCCCCTGACCGCTTGCCGACCGGATCACCGCTGCCGCCTCTGCGCACCGGGTCCGCCTTGCCGCGCCGGCCGGATCGCCGCTGCCGCCTCTACGTGCCGGGTCCGCCTTGCCGCGCTGGATGGGTCACCGCTGCCACCTCCCGCGCGCCGACACTGCCCCGCATCCTCCTGCCCGCGGCTCCATGACCCGTCCGCCTGTGTCGGTCCGGCCGTGGCCGCCTGCCCCGCACGCCTCCTCTGCAGCCGCGCCCCGCCTGCCGGCTTCCCCAGCTGTTTGGTCCCGCGCGTGGCCCGGCTGGCTCCCGTACTGGCCGACTTCCTGGGCACCCGGCCGGCCCGGCTGCCTGCTGACTGTGTGCTCCCGTGCCGCCTTCCGCTGCTCGGTAGCTGCGGCCGGCTGCTCATGCTGGGGCCGACTGCCCATCCGACTGAAAAAAACAGAGTCCGAGTGTTGGAAAAATGTGGAGCCGGCTGTTTCTGCTAAAAAAATATATAGAGAAAAAGAAATGGGGCCGGGTGGAGAGATGCTGGCTGCCCAAGCCGGCAGAGGAAAGAAGGGTCCGCTCCCCAAGTGGAGTCAGACAGAAAAAAAAAGTGAGAGAGATGTGCGTTCGACGGCACGCAACCGGCTGGAATATGCGTCCGACTGCCAGATGTGCGTCCGGCCGCTGACTGCCTGGCCGGCTGTAAAGAGCCTGACTGCTGTGCCGGAGTCCGCCTGCCCGGCCGGCTGACGAGAAAAAGAGAAGAAGAAAAATGAATCAACTTCAACAAAGAATACAAAGTAGTTGCCGGGAGATCCGGCCCGACTGCTTAGCAGTCGACCCGAATCTCGGGGGCTACATCCAGCGGATGCGCTGACGCGCCCCCGCAAAGAAGAAGACAAAGTAGTTCCTGGGAGATCCGGCCCGACTGCTCAGCAGTTGGCCCGAATCTCGGGGGCTACACCCAGCGAGTGCGCTGACGCGCTCCCACGAAGATTGCAGACAAGAGAAGAGTTTTGCCCAGCTTCCAGCAGCCGGCAGAAGAGAACAAGAAGAAAAAAGGTGCTGCAAGACGCCTCACCACCTGGCCGGTCGAGCCTGACCGGTCGGGACCCCCTTCGAGCACCCGGAGGCTCGAAGACTACACCCAGCGGGTGCGCCGGCGCGCTCAGCAAGTGTTGAGCCGCGCCGGCTGTCTTCAGCGAACTCTGCCTCGGCTACGCAAAAACCAATGTGAGCTCCTCACCCGCATATTTTTTGCACCACACAAGCGCGGATAACCCCGAGCGATGCCCGGGGGCTGTCTCCGCATTTTATTACAGTAGCATCACTGTTTGCCCAGGCGCCAGCCAGAGTTGGCCTGGGGGCTGGCCGCTTGGCCTGAGACGTTAGTTCCTGTAGACGGCTTAGTACCGTGCATCGTACCAAAGGCCCACTCTTAGTCACAGACCGCAGAGCGGCTGTCCGACTAGAAAGAGTGAACGCTGAAGGCCACCCACGCGAAAAACGTCCGGGAAGAAAAACGCTCCGGGCGACCCGACCGTTTCCTTTACAAGTATCAACTCGGTTGAATCTGCTCCCAGACGCTGAGTACTGTACACTCCGCTTTGCGGCCCACTCTCAGCCACAGACCGCAGAGCGGCTGTCCGGCAAGCAAGAGCACAGGCCAAAAAGCGGAGGGAACACGAAAAAGATTAAGGGGGCTCCGACGAAACCGAGTCGGCACCCTCCGCATAAAACTTGCAATGCTAAAAGCAAACATTTGATATATCTGCGTGGACTAACTTTGTCTTTTTCATGATCATTTCCATGAACACTCGCCAAAAAACCTCCGCCCAACTTTGCCTAGTTGCCCGGAGGCTTGGGGGCTACTGTCGGAGTAATTGGACACGGATACCCCGAAGACGGCGAGACAGGAATTCAAGACATCAGGGCTAGCAAAGCCCCCCAGTCAAACTACCTGGCCGGCGACTGACTGCTGGCTGCTGACTGCTCCACCAGGCCGACTGCTGGCTGCCGACTGCTCCACCAGGCCGACTGCTCCACCAGGCCGACTGCTGGCTGCCGACTGCTCCACCAGGCCGACTGCTGGCTGCTCCACCAGGCCGACTGCTGGCTGCTGGCTGCTCCACCAGGCCGATTGC
>NC_041382.1:648898376-648926770 GCF_002162155.2 Triticum dicoccoides
CTGCTGGCTGCTGGCTGCTCCACCCGGCCGACTGCTGGCTGCCGACTGCTCCACCAGGCCGACTGCTGGCTGCCGACTCCTCCACCAGGCCGACGGCTGGCTGCCGACTCCTCCGCCAGGCCGACTGCCCGAAGTCAACTATAGCCTGACGAGACACCGACGTGATGACCATACCGCGACGTCATTTACAGTGTACTGTGTCCCCTGGGTACTGATTTATAAAGTACCCCAGGGGACAAGCATGACATGCACCATGCCACTAGCCATGCCTACATAGCTTGGCTTATAAGCTACCCAAGGTAGCTTACAACCAAAGCCACTACCACCCATGCCAACTCCTATATATATAGGCACACATCCATCCATCAGGGGATGGACACACTCACGCACACACACAAGCTAGCTAGCTAGGAAGAGAGCTAGCTAGCAATCCATCCATCCACTCCTACGGGGAAGCATGCCCAAGCACACCCATTTGGCCAAGAGCAACGGCCACCATGCCACATGCATATACGAGGCCAGATGCCTATGGCACTGACCTCAGATACAACTCCAGGAGCACTCTGTACCAGATATACCACATATACTCAGACATGCAGGAGTAGGGGTGTTATCTCTCCGAAGAGCCCCGGACCTGGGTAAACTAGCGCGTGATACTCGCATACCCGTCCCTGGATATTCCGGCAGCAGTCTTACCCTCACACGAAGCCACCTTGTGGCATATGTCGTCCTGCACCCCCCCGTGAGAATAACACGACAGCACCCGCGGGTTGTAGTCCCCGAGATTCGGGCCGACTGCCGAGCAGTCGGGCCGGATCTGCCCCGTGACTATTCTTTTTTCTGTAGATGACTTTTTCTTCGCGGGGGCGCGCTGGCGCGCCGGCGGGCTGTAGTCCTCGAGATTCAGGCCGACTGCTGAGCAGTCGGGCCGGATCTCCTCGGCGACTATTCTTCCTTGTTGTTGACTAACACCTTGTTCTCTTCTTTCTTCTGCAGAGGCCAACACCGCCCTGCAGCAGCAGCTGGGCGAGGCCAACACTGTCCTGCGCACCAAGGAGGAGGAGTGCGGCCAGCTGGCTGAGGAGCGCGACCGGCTGGTCACGCAGCTGGTGGAACAGAAGGAGCTGCTCAAGAAGGCCCGGAAAGAGGCGGAGGACAAGGAGACCTCCCTCCTTGCCGAATTCGCATTCGAGCGCTCCTCCTAGACCGACCAGGAGGCGATGCTGGCCTCTGCCTTCCATGAGATCGAGGATCTCGTCGACGGTGAGCCTCTCCTCACTTTTCTTCTTTGAGCTGCCGGCTGTTGGTTGAGCCGGCTTCTAATCCTTAATTTGGCTCTTTGCCTTCCTGTCCTGGCAGACTTCTTCCCTGGCGGAGGGCGCGAAGATCGCCGCTGACGCCCCCTGAACCCTTAATGAGCAGATCCTGAGCATTGAGGCTTCGGCCGGCGTACCGGATGTTGCATCGACTTCAACGTGTCGGCGCCCAGGTGATCGCCGCCCTGCGGCCGGACATGCAGGCACCACGCACCCCAAGTCGGACTACCGACTGGCTGGAGGTAGCGGCTGGCCGCCTTAAGGCCTGGAAGGGCTCTTCAGCCCGGGATGGAGTGCGGCGGGTCTTAGAGTTCGTCAAGGTGTGGTATCCTGGGCTGAGTCTAGCCAGCTAGCCACGTTCGGCTAGAAGCTCAGGCGGAGTTGGCGGTCGTGGAAGATGACCTCGTCAAGCGCGCGGCGTCGATCGCCGAGTACACCGACACCAGCGTCTTCGTCTCGGAGCGGGCTGAGAATGGTGACGAGGTGCTGCCGAAACGGTTCGGGATGAATCCAGCTGACGGCGAGGATTCAGCGGAGGTGATCGACTCCAGTGGCGAGGAAGAAGGTGGGGCGGAGGAGGAAGGCGAAGGGGAGGCGCTGGAGGTCAGAGTGGATGGCCAGCCTCAGCTCGACCGCGCCTCCAACAATAAGCCACACCCAACCGAGCCGGCTACCATTGGAGGCGACCAAGCGGAGACTGCCCAGCCGACCGCTCCACCAGCCGGTGCTGCCGATTCCGCCGTTCCACCAAGCCCGTCTGCTGCTTCCTAGGCTGCCACTTTTCCTTTGTTTATACCTACTTATTGGTCTCGTTGAACTTTGTTAATTTTGCACAATTCCATCCGCGAGGTGTATCTTGAACTTCTGTTTGAAGATTGGCCAAAGACCTTTGCTATGTAAATATATTCCGAGTTCTATCTCTTCTTGCCTGTTGCTCTTTGGCTTTTTTCCTTTGCCGCCTTCCCTTGGTTGCTGTCTTGCCAGTCAGACAGCCGCTCTGCGGACTGTTGCTGGACCAAGTACTTAGATTCTTTTGGGAAGGCAAGTACTTAACCGTTTAGAGTTCTTTGGCAAGTTAAGTTGAACACGACGAGCCGGCTGCTCAACAATCGGTCGTAAGAGGCGGAAAGCCGGCTTAGACTATGCCCATGCTTGTGTCCTTAGCCATTTTTCATATGGGCACCCTTTCTACCTTACTCCTGCCCACCCTCCAGTCGCTCTGCGAGCTGCGGCTTCTGGCAGGAGACGGCTTAGGTGCCACACATTACTTGTCTGGCTACAGGAAGCATTTTGTAGTGCAAGGAGGCAAGTCCCCGGGCCGACTAGTCGGACCCGGTGCCAAGCGGCATAAAAATAACATACTTATGGACATAATTCTTATCATATAGATAAAAAAGGGAAGTTCCCGAGCTCGTCTTGGGGGACCCGGAGTCTTCGTACTTAATACAAAAGGTACCATGGTACATACTGCTTTAACTGTAAAATCTTCGAAGGAGGTTTGCGTTCCACGGCCATTCCGTCTCCTTGCCGGAGTCGTCCCTCTGGCATGCTCGAGGCTTCTGAGCGTTGATCAGGTAGTAGGAGTCGTTGCCTAGCACTTTGCTGATGATGAAGGGGCCTTCCCAAGGCGCTGAGAGCTTGTGCTGACCGGCTATTCGCTGTATCAGCCAGAGCACAAGGTCTCCCTCTTGGAAAGATGTCGGCTTGACCAGTTATAATATCGGCACAGGCTCTGCTGGTAGATGCTGGACCGACTGAGTGCCAACAGCCGGCCCTCTTCCAGTAGATCGACGCCGTCTTGACGTGGTTCTTCTGCCTCCTCTTCGGTGTACATGGTGACTCAATGGGAGTCGAACTCTATGTCCGTTGGGATGACGGCTTTGGCACCGTAGACGAGGAAGAAGGGCGTGAAGCCAGTTGACTTGTTTGGACTTGTGTGCAGGCTCTGGAGGACGGTCGGCTGCTCGTCGAGCCAATAGCTGGCCGAACGCTCCAGAGGCTCGACCAGTCAAGGCTTGATGCCGGACAATATGAGGCCATTTGATCGCTCTACTTGTCCGTTTGACTGCGGATGGGCAACAGACTCTAAGTCCAGTCTGATGCCCTGCATCGCGCAGAAACGGGCCAAGGCGCCTTTGGCAAAGTTTGTGCTGTTGTCGGTGATAATGCTGTGCGGTATGCCGTATCTGATGGTAATGTCAGAGATGAAAGTCATAGCAGTCGGACCGTTCAGCTTCTTGATTGGTTTGGCCTCTATCCAGTTGGTGAACTTGTCCACCGTGACAAGCAAATGGGTCATGCTGCCTCGCACTATTTTGAATGGTCCCACCATGTCCAGGCCCCAGACAGCAAAAGGCCAGGCAATGGGAATAGTCTTGAGCGCAGAAGCCGGCTGATGTGGCTTGGAACGAAACTTCTGGCATGCTTTGCATTTTTGGACCAATTCCTTGGCGTCTTCAAGAGCAGTCGGCCAGAAGAAACCATGGCGGAAGGCTTTGGCGACGAGTGCTCTTGAAGCTGCGTGGTGGCCACACTCGCCTTGATGGATGTCTTTGAGAATCGCTTGGCCTTGCTCCGGCTCCACATAGCGCTGGTAGACACCAGTGACACTGCGCCTCACGAGCTCTCTATTGTCAATGGTGTAGGCTGCTGCCCGACGTTGCACTTGCCGGGCCGAGATCTCATCAGTTGGTAGCTCTTTGTTCACCAAAAAATTGAGGATGGGATGGGCCCATGAAGGTGCTGCAACTTTTGCAACTATTAGGACTGCAACTTGGACAAGGGCGGCTGGGCCTGGAGGCGGCGGGTTGGAGTCGGCAGCCGCTTGCTGTGTTGATGAAGTCCCCGGGCCGATTGGTGCAGTCCTCGGGCCGAGTTCTGAAGTCCCCGGGCTAGTCGCTGCAGTCCCCGGGCCGGGTTCTGAAGTCCCTGGGCCGGGTGCGACTGCTGCGACCCCCGGGCCGTCCGTCAGAACTCCCGTGCTGGCTGATTTTGCTCTCAAGTCGGATCCGACTACTTCAGGAGGAGCCAGAACAAAGATAGAATCTGACTCTGGTGATGGCTTGACGGACAGTTTGAGAAGGCGCTGAAGGGCGACGCCGGTTGGTATTGCTTGACGGGTGGAGCCGATTCGTGCCAGGGTGTCTGCTTGGTCGTTGTCGTTTCTTGGCACATGGAGAAACTCGCATCCCTCAAAATATCCACTGAGTTGCTGTACGAGGAAGCGGTAGCTCGCCATGTTTGCATCTTTGGCGTCCCAGTCGCCTGACGACTGCTGGACCACCAAGTCGGAGTCCCCATAGCACAGGATCCGGCGAATGCCGAGCTCTTTGGCAAGCCGGAGCCTGTGAATGAGTGACTCATATTCGGCGACGTTGTTGGAGGCGGCAAAGTGGATTTGCAGCACATATTTGAGCTTGTCGCCTTTGGGAGAGGTGAGGACGATGCAGGCTCCCAAGCCGGTGTGCATTTTGGAGCCGTCAAAGTGCATCCGCCAATGGGTGGAGTCAGGCGCTCGCGGCAAGTACTGGGTCTCTGCCCAGTCGACGAGGAAGTCGGCCAGCGCTTATGACTTGATGGCGGTGCGAGGCTGGTAGTAGATGGTGTAGGGGGCCAGATCTATGGCCCATTTGGCCACTCGGCCCGAAGCATCTCGGCTTCCAATGATCTCGGCCAGTGGAGCTGTGCAGACCAGAGTGATTGGATGCTCTAGAAAGTACGGTTTCAATTTTTTGGCGGCAAAGTGCACGCCGTAGCACATCTTCTGGTAGTGGGGTAGTTTTGCTTGGAGGTCGACAGTACTTCACTCAAATAATATACCAGTCTCTGGACTGGTAGGGCTTTTCCTTCCTCCTTGCGCTCTACCACGATGACTGTGCTGACCACTCGGCTGGTGGCGGCGATGTATGGGAGCATGGGCTCCTTAGGAGTCAGAGCCGCCAGGATATGTGGAGTAGTCAACATCTTCTTCAACTGGAGAAAAGCTTCATCCGCCTTGTGGTTCCACTTGAAAAAAGTGGTCTTCTTCATGAGTTGGTATAGGGGGAGAGCCTTCTCGCCCAGCCAACTGATGAATCGGCTGATGGATGCCAAATAGCCGGTGAACTTCTATACGTCCAACAGTTGGCTAGGTACTTCCATCCTCTCAATGGCCTTGATCTTTACAGGGTTGCACTCTATGCCGCGTTCGGAGACCAGGAAGGCAAGTAGCTGGCCGGCTGGTACTTCGAAGACGCATTTCTCCGGGTTGAACTTGATTTGAAATCAACGTAAGTTTTCAAAGGTCTCCTTGAGGTCTTCTAGCAGTGTTCCATGCTTCTCCGTCTTCACCACCACATCATCCACATAAATGTGGGCGTTTCTGCCGAGTTGCTTGAGGAGGCACTTCTGCATGCAATGTTGAAAGGTGGCGCCGACATTCCTCAAGCCGAACGTCATAGTCAAGTAGCAGAAGGCTCTAGATGGCGTGATGAAGGCGGTTTTCAGTCTGTCAGCCGGGTTCAACTTGATCTGGTGGTATCCTGAATATGCATCCAAAAAACTCAACAGCTCGCATCCGGCTATGGAGTCTATTACTTGGTCGATTCTTGGCAAAGCAAACGGGTCCTTGGGGCATGCTTTGTTGAGGATGGTGTAATCAATACACATACACCACTGCTTGTTCTTCTTCAGCACAAGTACCAGGTTGGCCAACCATTCTGGAAAGATAACCTCCAAGATGAAGCCGGCTGCCAGCAGCCGGGCAATTTCTTCTCCGACGACTCTTCTCTTCTCTTCTGACAGGCGGCGCAAGGGCTGCCTGACTGGCTTGGCATCAGACCGGACAAGTAATTTGTGCTCAGCGAAATCCGTCGGGACACCTGGCATGTCTTTGGGGGACCATGCGAAGATGTCCCAATTCTCATAGAGGAAATCGACGAGCTCGCCTTCCTATTTGCTGTCGAGGTTTGTACCTATGACAGCGTACCTCTCCGGGTGTTTTGGGTCCAAGGGTATCTTCTTTGTTTCTTTGGCCGGCTTGAACGAGCCCTCAGCTTCTGACTCCTTGGGATCGGGCGACATCTCTGGCTGCTTGCCTGCCATCGCCACAACCTGGTCAAGGAGCTGCTTCTCAGCTACGATCACGAGGGACTCGACCAATCGACTGCTCTCTGCTGCGCAGGCGGACGACTTGTAACTCGACATCTTCATCTTGAGGTAGGCATAGTGGGGGACAGCCATGAACTTGGCCAGGGCAGGCCGGCCAAGTAACACATGGTATGGGCTCTCAAGGTCCACCACTCCAAACCATACCGACTCTCGGCGGAAATGATCCTTGTCTCCAAAGAGGACGTCTATCAGAATCTTGCCGATTGGTGAGCAGGAAAGGCCAGGAACTATGCCATGGAATACGGTCCGGCTGGACTGAAGCTGCCTCTGTCTGATTCCTAATTTCTCCATGGTATCCTTGTATAGGATGTTAATGCTGCCGCCGCCGTCTATCAGGACTCAGGAGAAGCGAGCTGCTCTCTTGTCCATGGCAAAGGTGGCATCCAAAACTAGGGCATAGGAGCCGGGCTTAGGCATCACTTCCGGGTGGTCAGGTCTGCTCTAGCTGATGGGCTTTTTAGACCAATGCATGAACTCTGGGGTCTCTGATGCTACCGCATTTACTTCTTGTTGCTGTAGCCGCATGCTACGTCCATCATCGGCCACAGTGGTGAAGATGACATAGGCTGCATGCTCTTCTGGGTATTCATCTTGTATTGCGCCGACTGGTCTGACCACCGGCTGCTGGGGCGGGGGAGGAGGCGGCTGCCCAGTAGGTGGGGGAGGCATGAGGCCGTCTCCCTTGACGATCCTGGTGAGCCAATGGCACTTCCGAGTGGTGTGATTGGACGGCTTCGCACCACTATGGAATTTGCAGGGAGCATCCAAAGTCTGCTCATATGAGAAAGTCGGCAACCAGTTGGGCTTGCTACCCTTCTGTCGTTTGGGCGGAGGCGGCCCTTCCGGCTGCTGCTCTATGACTGTTGCCACCTGCCGGCTGGTGGAAGCCGGCTGCGTGGCCTTGCGCTTGTGGTCGTTCTGTTGTTGACGCCGACTGGCGTCTCTAGCCGGGGTTCGAGGAGCCTGAGGAGCCACCTTGCCAGTCGCACTAACTTGGATTTTCACCTTCATGGAGGAGTCGGCCGTGGCATATTTGCCTGCTATGATCAGCAGCTCGTCGAGAGTCTCTGGTTCATCGCAGAGGATCTTGTGCTTGAGGAGGGTGCCCTCCCAGCACCCGGCGGTGAAGTATTCGATGGCATGCACCTCATGCACGCTCTCGTAGGAGTTATGGAGCTCAGCACAACGCGCGAGGTAGTCGCGAGTTGACTCGTTGGGGCCTTGCACGCACAAGGAAAGCTGGCGAGGTTTGGGAGGTCGCTTGTATGTGCTGGTGAAGTTGCGGGCGAAGGCATCGGTGAAGTCGACCCAACTGTTGATGCTGCGGGGCTTCAAGTTGTTTATCCAAGTCCGGGCCGTGTCCTGGAGCATGAGCGGAACATACTTCACGGCAACACGCTTGTTGTCGTTTGCTATGCTGGCGGTTGTGGAGTAGTCAACCAGCCAATCTTCCGGCTTCATAGAGCCAGTGTATTTTGGCGTGTCTCTTGGGAGTGTGAACCCTCTGGGGAAGGGCTTGTCCCAAATGCGGGGGCCGAAACACAGCGGACCCAACTCATCTTCTTCTTCAAGCACCAGGGATCGGTGGAGACGGTCGATCCGATGGCGGGCATCATTCTCTCCACAGTCGGCTCCTTGTCTTTTCTTCCATGGACGCCACCAGTCGGCGTCTGAGATGTCACGCCTCAGTCTCGGCGGGGATGCAGGTTGTCATTCTGCCGATGCAGCACATCGGTGCGACAGCCGGCCTCGTTCTGCTCGGCAGCCGCGTCGAGGAGCCGTTGAACGCGCTCCGCCATCAGGCGAAGCTCCTCGCCCTCGAACTTGTCCAGCTCGTCTGCTGCCGCTTGGGCAGCTCGGATGTTTTCCGCCAGCGTGGCATAGACTGGGCGATCTGCCCCGAAAAGGTTGGCGATGGCCATGCCGCGCTGCTGGACTACACCAAGGCGGCTGGGCCCGGCGGGAGCCGGCGTGCCTCCCACAGCTCGGTCCATCTCGCACTAATAGGCCTCCGACAGGCGTCTCATGCTGGCCAGCTTCTTGGCGCCTTCGACAAGCTGAAGGCGGCGTGCCTCCTGCGTCTCAGCGTCGGCGTGTTCGAGAATGGGCGCGGTCAGGTCTTGTAGTGCCGCATCAAGCGGGTCGCGAGCACCTCCGTTGGAGTGCTCGCCGTGACCGATGACCAGTACCTCTGTGACGGTGCTTCCGCCGCTCTCCACGCGAGGGAGCGTCTCGTCGTAGACCACCACGTTGGTGGGGAACGCGTCGAACGACGCGGTGTCGGAGTCGACCTGCATCAGGTCGGTGGAGCCTACGGACTCCAAGTCCACAGCAGGCTCGCTGGCGACATGGAGTTGGTCGAGGAGGCCCGCGAGGAGGCTCTCAGGGCCGCCTGTGCTCGCGTCAGATGCGAGCTCGTTGGAGAGGCGGACCTCGCCGACAAGATCGGCGAGGCAACTGGCCGCGCAGGCGATTTCCGCACCAAGTAGCGTGTCGGCGCAAACTCCGTCTGGTGTGCCGGGCTGGCTGCGCTCGCCAGGGAGAAAAAGGGTTCCCGTCCAGAACAGGTCTCCGAACGATGATGCACCTGGCCCCATGGTGGGCGCCAATTGTCGGGGGTTGGGTGCGACATATGCCAAAGGATGGCTTATCATGGTGGGAGCGAGGAGAATGTCGCCGGTGCCCGGAAGGGGGATTAGGCGTAGACACGAACGCCTGCGTACTTTACCCAGGTTCGGGGCTCTCCTAGGAGATAACACCGCTAGTCCTGCTCTGCAGGGTCTCCGCATGATCACTAAGGCAAAGTGAGTACAAGGGTGCTCCTCGAGCTGTATGTTGGAGGTAGGAGAAGGCAAGGCTAGCTCTCTCTTTCCTCTATCTCTGGTCTAGTTCTCATGGGTCGGAACCCTTTGCATGGGTGCCCTGGGGGTTTTATATAGGCCTACCCCCCAGGGGTACAAGGGTAATATGACTGGGCGCAGGCCCAACCGTCAGTCTCTTCGGCCGCCGACTTCTCCGCCGACTACTGGGGCCCGCCGATTGGGGGGCCCCGACGACTGGTCTGGTACGGAGCCGAGAGGCTGTACCCGCCGCTTGGGGGTCTTGCCGGCTGCTGATCACTGTAGCCGCGCTTCTAATGACGCAGGCTCGGTCGAAGGATCATGGCTACAGCGCGGCCGTCATGGCGGGCGATTACTGTAGCCACTCCCCATCTTGTCTGGTTAATGGCACGTGGGGCCCGTGGGATGAGCAGGCCGACTCCCATGGGGTCCGATTGGTAGGTCTCTTCACCGTCTTCTGTACTCTCGCTGACTGGTGGGGCCCGTCGTCCTTGGGCCGTACAGACAGGCCTTCGTGGGAGCAGGACTCCGCCTGCCTGTGATGATGTCAGGGCTGGCATGGCAACAGTGGCGCACCGGGCAGGGCTCCTCGTTGGTACAGCGCATTGTGGCTGCGCCGACCCTTAGGAAGGGGAGGGGATGGGCTGCACTGTAGCCATCCCCTGTCCCGTCCCCCTTGATGTGGGTACGGGCTTCGAAGGGGCCGCGAGGAGACTCTTTGGAGCCGCTTCTATGGAAGTCGCCTGGCAGGCGTCGGCTTGTCTCGACCTTGCCTTCTGGACTCGACCGTCTACGGGCAGCCGGCTATTTCTCCAGCCGGCTTCTAGAAGGCGGCTCTTTACCTTGGCATCCTGAGGGGCGCGGTCAGCCCCTATGTATTGAAAGGTTATGGGCATCGGGTTAGCCTACCCGTGGCCCATTACCCGACAGTTAGCATGGTCGGAACCATAGCTGCCAGGGATCCAATAAAATGACATTGGAATAATTATTCAGATGATTAATTATTGTTGCAAGAAGCATGAACACAAAGGTTCAAGGTCGACTCCCATTTCTCCAATGCAAAACCTTTCATTCACTTCTCATGTCCGATGAAATTGCAGTGTTGAAATTTTATCTGGCCAAATACCATAAGAGTATGACTCGTGAAAACTTTTGGGCTCCCACAGATTAATGAAGGCATATGTTCGGGGTATCTCAGAAACATATACCACAAGCTTCAAGAGTAAATATCACCATCTCGAAAGCAGAGCATGGTTGGCCAAATCAGAGAATAGAATTTACCATTGGCATTATGTATCAGGGAAAGAACTTCCAAAGTGATTGAATATGAGGGACGTGGTTAGATAAAATCCGACAAAGGAAGAAGGGATGCAAGGAGATCAGATTATAGACATAACTGACTAACTCAAAGCTCAAATGCAAAATAATTATGATTTCCAAATCAAGGGGTCAGAGGCAAATGCTCTTATTAAGGATGGATAAGTCGAGTAGGAGTAGGGGTACAGTCGATGACAATTTGATTGGTCGAGATCCAGCTCATGTTTAAAATGGTGTCTGGGCCGGAAGGATGAATACTAGGATTTGGTTGAGGATTGTGAGCATTCGCACTTATTGTATCAATGGGCTCAAAATGATAGTGGCAAAGGATGCCAATAAGATTACAATACTTATGGGATTAACCATAATGCAAGCAAGCAAGAATTTCAAGAGCAATAAGCTGCTGAGGATTTTTGGAAGATCGAATAGTATTTCAAAGACCTTTTGTGAAATACATGAATCAACTGGGATGAGCGGATACTCGATAAGTGTGAGAAATTATCCGTAGGGGTATTCAGGTGGCAAAGAACTGATAGGCAGTAAGCACAAAGTATTCTCGGAACAATAGAGAGTATTTCGGGTTATCTAGTAATATTAAGATTGTCGGGGAATGATAGTATGAATAAAAATGTACACGGTCATCCATAGGGGTTCATCGATGGAAGGCAATTGCAAAAGCGGCGAGCACAAGGCCTCAATAGAACATTGAAGGGTATCTTTGAAATCTTCTAGGGGACTAAGCACTCATTTGGAGTGAGGGGCTCTCCGGGAGGAAGTAGATACGAGAACCTAGAGTCATAGTTAGTAAAAATCGTTTAACCCGAATAGAAGAGAGATTAGAGTCCCAGAGTATAGATGAGGAGTAAAAGATCCTAATACCACCCAATGGAGACGTGGGCCTGTAAGCCACACAACCATATTAGTAAAAGTTTTGCAATGACTAGACTTGACTTTAGCGAAGGAGTTTGGAAGGGGGATTCCCAAAAGCAGTTGGCTCTGATACCAACTTGTGACGCCCCCGATTTGACCGTACACTAATCATACACGCAAATTTGTATGACACAACCTAAAATAATAGAAGCTTTATATTACAAGCCAGTGGCCTTGAGGGCTCGAATACATCAGCTCGAAAACAAACATGTCAGCGGAAGCAACAATGCGTGAGTACAGACATAAGTTAAAAAAGTTTGCCTTAAGAAGGCTAGCACAAATGTAGCAATGATAAAAAGGCGAGGCCTCCTGCCTGGGCCTTCCTAAGTACTCCTCGAAGCCGAACTCCACGTAGAATCATCCTCAGGATCCTCTGGCGCCTGTACTCGATCATATGATCGCAATAACCGGTAAAGGGGGGAAAATAAGTAGCAAAGCAACCATAAGTACTCATCCAAAGTACTCGCATGCAAGGATCTACACTACATATGCATTGGTATCAATAAAATGGGTAGTATCTGTGGACTGGACTGCAGAAAGCCAGAATAAGAGGAGGATAGCTAGTCCTATCGAGGACTACGCTTCTGGAAGCCTCTATCTTGAAGCAGTAGAAGAGAGAAGACGGTAAGTTAAGAAAGTATCACCGCATAGCAATATCCTACCCGACGATCCTCTCCTCGTCGCCCTATGAGAGAGTGGTCACCGGGTTGTTTCTGGCACTTGAAAGGGTGTGTTCTATTAAGTATCCGATTTTAGTTGTCATAAGGTCAAGGTACAACTCCGGGTCGTCCTTTTACCGAGGGACACGGCTATTCAAATAGATAAACTTCCTTGCAGGGGTGCACCACATTACTCAACACAGCCGATCCCCCTGGCCGGATACACTTTCCCGGGTGATGCTCGGCTTCGGAAGATCAACACGTCGCAACCCTACCTAGGCACAACAGAGAGGTCAGCACGCTGGTCTAAATCCTTTGCGCGCAGGGGTCTGGGCCCATCGCCCATTGCACACCTGCATGTTGTGTGCACAGCCGAAAGCAGACCTAGCGCCCTTAATACAAGGGCAGGCTTATGGCCCAATGCGGCACGCACCGCTCAGTCGCTGACGTCAAGAAGGCTTCGGCTGATACCACGACGTCAAGTGCCAATAACTGTTCCCGCGTAGTTGGTTAGTGCATATTGGCCAGTGGCCAGACTCAGATCAAATACCAAGATCTCGTTAAGCTTGTTAATTGAAGTATTTGCGGACGCCGACAAGGGCCAGACCCACCTGTCACCTAGGTGGTCTCAACCTGCCCTCTTGCTCTGCCACAAAGTAATTGTCGGGGGCCATCTGGAACCCAGGCCCACCACTACCTGGATGGAAACACCTGCCCCTTCAGCCCCCACATCGGAATCACTTGCGGGTACTCTACGAGCCGACCCGACTTTAGTCACCACATATATCACATATTATGTATATAAGTATATACCCGTGATCACCTCCCAAGTGATCACGGCCCGATAGTATAGCATGGCAGACGGATAAGAATGTAGGGCCACTGATGGAATACTAGCATCCTATACTAAGGATTTAGGATTGCAGGTAAAGGTAACAGCAGTAGTAGCAAAGATAGGCTATGCATCAGAATAGGATTATCGAAAAGCAGTAACATGCTACACTACTCTAATGCAATCAGTAGAGAGAAGAATAGGCGATATCGGGTTGATCAGGGGGGGCTTGCCTAGTTGCTCTGGCAAGAAGGAGGGGTCGTCAACACAGTAGTCGATCGGGGCACCAGCAGCGGCGTTAGTCTCTTAGTCTACCGGAGAGAAGAGGGGGGAGAAACAATGAATACAATGCAAATGATGCATATCAATGCATGACATGATAAGTAACAGTGCTAGGAGTGCCCTAACGCAGTAGAAGGTGATACCAGCGTAGGGGGGGACATCCGGGAAAGTATCCCCGGTGTTTGGCATTTTCGGACATATGAACCGAAGGGGAAAGTTGCATGTTCGCTATGCTAGGGATGTGTGGCGGACGAACGGGTTACGTATTCGGATTTGTCTCACCGTTCTTAGAACTTTCATGTACAAAGTATTTTCATCCGAGTTACAGATTATTTTATATGATTTTCTAAAGTTTTAATTATATTTAGAATTTATTTAATTATTTTAAGTCAACATTATCTAGAACGGTGTATGCTAAAGTCAGCGTGACGTCAGTAGTCAACAGGGTGTTGACTGGGTCAAACTAACGCGTGGGTCCCGCATGTCATTGACTGATCATGCTAATCATGGTTTTAATTAAGTTAACTACTGATTAGGTTAATCTAATCAGGATTAATTAAATTAATTAATTAATTAGTATTTTAAAAACTTTTACTTATTTTCATTTATTTATTTGTTTAATTATTTTTTTAATTTTCATTCTGGGGCGTGGGCCCCTCACGTCATTGGCCCATGGGCCTTAACGGGCACAGGGCGGTGCGGGCACTGGGCGCTGTGGGCGCCCGTTAACAGGCGGAGGCCACGACCCGGTGGAGTAGGTGCCGGTGGCCACGGCGCTAGTCAGGGGTGACCAAGGTCGCGGCGGCCGGAGCGGCCGGAGACAGGGCGTCGACGGAGGGAGTGGCCGCGGGCTCGGCCGGGCGAAGCGGGGGGAAGCGGGCGGCGAGCAGACTATGGTCGCGGGCGTGTGCCGCAACGCAGGGGAACGTGGCGGCACAGGCGAGCGGCGACATAGCAGAGTGGAGCAGGACGGCGCGGCAGTAGCGGCGGTTCGCAGCGAGCAGGGGAGGCCGGTCGGTGGCATGGCGGCGGGGGCCAGGCAGGGCTTGGCCGATGCGGGCGCGTGGCCAGGGCGCCGGTGCGGCCGATGGCCATGGCGAGGAGCGCGAGCGGAACAAAGGGACGACACATGTTGACCACGGTGACTACGGGAGGGAGGAGGTAGAGAGGGGGGTGGCTCACGGACATGGCAGGGGCAGAGGGGCGGTGAGGCTCGGGGAAGCGGCTCGGGGCAGGGAACGAGGACGCGCTAGCGAAGACGGTGGGGCGGTGCCAAGCGGCGTCAAGGCAACGGGGATCGGCGACGGGGTCGGGGCGCCGTGCATCGACGGCGTGTGACGAGGAGGGGATGAGGACGAGCGGCATAGTTGGGGATATGGCACCGATGATGGCGGGTAGCGGGGCGGCTCCATCGGGGGTTCTCGGCGGTGATGTAGCTACGAGGGCGACGGGTGGTAGCGTCGGGGTTGGTTACCCCCGATCCAGATCGGGGGGAACGGGAGGAGTGGACCGTGGGGGGAGTGGGGATTGTGGGATGGGGGTTAGGTCACGGTGGGGGTTTAAGCAGGGGGGAGACGACTGGGCCGACCTGCTTAGCTGGGTCAGGAGGCCCAGTGGGGGTAGGCCTCTTTTCTTTATTTTCTTTTTCTTTTCCTTTTACATTTTCTGTTTTCTTTATGGCATTATTTATTTTAGTTCTATAAAACACCAATTTAGCACCCAAATTAGCATCATTTATATAGGCCACTTCTAAACTTTGTTTGGACCCAAAGTAAATTAGTTTAATATTGTTATAATTTAAAAGCTATTAGATTATTATTTTAGCCACTGTTTTAACTACTTTACTGCATTTAACACTTTACAAAATTTTGGTTTGTCCACCATAATTACCTATGATTTATTTGGCTCACTCGGAACATTTTAGTTTTAATATTTGAAAACTTTTGTTATTAGCTTGATTTTGAAATTCAATTTGAATCGGTTTCGAACTAACGCGAGATTAGCAACAGTAATCGAGGTGATGTGGCATCATTAGTAGAGGGTTACTATAGCTTAGTTATTTGGGCGTCACAGTGATTCTGTCCTCCTAGTTTAGTCTGCATCATTACTTTGATCTTTACAATTGTCGTCATGATGTATTTACTGTTGATTCAGATTAAATTGCATAGTAAATTGCTCATATATTCAACAATCCAATCCAAAAACCTGATTATAGGAAATTTACTCCGAGTGGTTTTGCTGCGCTTTTGAAGCCGCCTACTTTTAAGGGGGTGCAATATAAAAGGTTGCGCACAAGAGCAATATATTGGTTGTAGATCATGTACTGCTATGACGCCACTAAGGGTAAGCCTGAGGGCGATCTTAATCCTACACAGCAGGATGCTTTTGAGAAGATGGATACCCTCTTCAAAGCCGCCCTGCTGAGTGTTATTGACAACTCCATTGTGGATTCATATATGTCGTTTGACAGCGGAAAAGACACATGGGCTGCGCTCGAGGCCACGTTTGGGGCCTCGGGCGCTGGCAACGAGTTGTACGTCATGGAGCAATTATGTGACTACAAGATGACTGATGAGCGCTCTGTTGTTCAGCAGACTCATCAGATACAGTCACCCGCTAAGAAACTTGAGTACTTTAAGTGTGTGTTGCCGAACAAATTTGTTGTTGGGACCATCATTACCAAGCTTCCACCTTCGTGGAACAATTTTGCTACTTCTCTGAAAAACAATAGACATGAGTTTTTTGTTTCGGATCTCATTAGCACTCTTGAATTTGAAGAGAAGGCGAGAGCAAAAGACACACATGCTCGGGTCACTGAGGGAGCTTCTAGTGCCCACATGGTACACGAGAAGAACTTCCAGCCCAACCAGAACCAAAACAACAAGAACAAATCTCAGGGGAAAGGCAAGTTTGATGCAAATAAATTCTACCAACTTTAAGAAGAATTCTCATAACGGGAAGGGATACAAACCTGAATTTTGGTAGCACCGCACAAAATTTATATGTCTGCATCTACCTGCTGTCAGCTAACCTCATGGTGCTCCCGGTATTCCTACATATGTAACTAGGTATAATGACCACCGCAAGATGAAATAAGCTTATTCATACGTTGACTTGCTGATTGCAGTGCGGAACGATCCTGTCATGTGTGGAGGAACAAACAAGAGTGCAGCCGAAGGTGGAAATCAACTAAGGACTTACAAAATTATATATAATCTTCCTCAGGCAGGACAGTATCCCGTTCGTCCAGATGATCATGTTTTGATGCCGAGCTATTGATAGGTGCTATTGTTTTGCAACACCGTTTAAGTATAGCTATTGTTTTCCTATCTTTTCAGAATCAAGACAATGAAGATGATTTTAGGGGAACTGCACAATATGGACTCATGTTGAGTCATCTCTATTGCCTCATGTGTTTGCTGCAAATGTGTCTGCATCAATTGCAAGATGAGGTAGCTAGCTAGGTGCGGAGTTACCAACTTGCTCAAAGTGCTTGCAACATAAGAGACAAGCATGCCCAGGAAATTAATGCGTGCGTAGGGAGGCCCTTTGCTCAGAGAAGTATCGACCGATTTCTTTATTTCCACACCTTCTAACAGCTTCGTATTAGTTATATTATGGTGAATCATGGAGATGCACAAACATGTGAACTTTTGTTCTTCTGAATGTTAGTATGCATACCGTATCTTCTGAAGCTTAGTTTAATGTGAATGTTGACTAGCCTATGAACCTTGACAATCTAGTAAGTATATTGTAGTCCTGTTATTTGACACCTCACTTTGCCGCGCTACGCGACCAGTGTGAGTGTCTGCGTCCAGTACCGCATCCTCTAATTTGGTGGATGCCAAGTTGAAAAATGTTTCCGATGAGTAGCCATAAGTTGGAGGCGTCTCTTATGTTATTTCGAATGGGCAATAAGCTGGAGAGCTGGAGAGTGTATCTAATGGGCTGCCTCTAGTTTTTTTGTGAGGAGAAGCCCATATTTCTTGAAGAGGGGCCGATTCCAGAAAAACCCACCTTCCTACTCATTTCCACTTATACAGCAGCTCACTAGACTTTCCCGCTTCCGTCGCCCCCTAATCCCCCCCCCCCCGCTCCCCATCTTCCTCACTCATCCATAAAACCCCCACTCATGTTCTTCCACACTCATACAGAAAACATCTGCTCCTCTTCTTCCACCCCTACAGAAAACCCCGGCCCTCCTTCTTCCCCACTCGCACTGCCACTAGGATCATCTCTGGCTACTCTGCTCAAACCCCTGAGCTCGGCACGATGCCCACAAGGAAAATGGAGTAGGCTAGCCCCAGTGCCAAGAAGATGAGGTTCCCGCCAGCGGCGATGCCGGTTGTAGAGCCCGCACCCGGCAACACGAGGAGAAGCGGCAAGCCCCCCACCCGGATCTGAGGAACCGGAAGAATCTTCGGTGGACCGCATCAGCGATCTCTCGGACATCATCCTTGAGGAGATCATCTTGCTTCTCCCCCCAATGATTGCTGCCGCACACAAGTCCTCTCAACTCGGTGGCGCCCTCTATGGCGCACTGCGCCCCTCAATCTCGACTGTCGTCAGATATCTGTCCTTCCTGAATTTGATCTCCTCAGAGCCATCGTCTCCTCTAACTAGCAGGGCCCCGTTCAACGCCTCTGCATCCCGACACACTACCTGATATCCATACCCGAAACAGTGGATGCTTGGCTGACATCCCCTGAATTCGGAAAACTCCAGCAGTTTAAGTTCTACCATTACCACGAAAGTTTCATACCACGAACACACCAAGAATTCGTGCCCACACCACCATTATCCATCTCGCGGTTTTACTCCTCTCTCCACACTGCCACTTTCGCCTGGTGCCATCTACCACACGATCTGGTACAAATGCTTCGACTTCCACTGCTAAAAAAACTTCCGCTTGTGGTGGTTTATCTGTCAAAGGCCTCACTACACAGCATCATTCACTCAAGTTGCCCTGCCCTGGAGTGCTTGCTGATTGTTTTGGGAATAGAAATCCCTATCAATTGTCTCCAAATAAAGTCACCTCACCTTAACAGCATTGGAATTTGTTTTGAAGGAAAGTATCTGATCATCGAAGATGCCCCTTCACTTCAAAGGTTTCTCCTTGATGATTGTTATAAACCTTCGCAAATAACTGTCGTCTCTGCACCCAAACTGGAGACCTTGGGTCTAATTAGTGCTCCGTTTGATGATCACAACAAGTTGGTGTTTGGCTCCTCACTTGTTCAGATACCGTATATTATCATCTACACATTTGTAATCATAAGCTGCATTTGTCATTTGTGCGCATAAGTTTTAGATCATCTTGGAGTACACTTTGGGTACTAATATTATGTTATATGCTCAATGAAGAGTTCGTCCATGTATAGCCTATCAATGCTGCTGGATTCTGTCAAGATCTTATATATCAAAATGTTTAGTTATGATCTGAACATAATTATTGGCTTGCTGCGATGCTTTCGGTCTCTAGAGATTATATATATAAAGGTGATGATTTCATGCACATTTAAAGACCGTATATATTGTACTAGAATTAACCATTCAGCTGTTGCTCTTTCGACATACTCTTTTTTCAGACCTTAACTATTTTCAAATCTTCATGTCTACTTAGGTACTGCAACCACATGGAGAAAAACGTATAACCAATCGGTGGCGTAATAAGGACCAGGATTTTCTCAGTTCTAATGACACTCATTTGAGGACAATAACGATGGAAGGATATGCATCCAACCTGGCAAACATAAGCCTTGTCACATTCTTCCTGTTGAATGCGAGGTTACTATTGTCCATGAGACTTAAGTTTTACCGCAAGAGATTTCTCACGGATGGATACGTTGAACAACAAAAAAAGAAGTTTCAGGTGGAAAATGGGATTCTAAACGT
Organism: Triticum dicoccoides; assembly: GCF_002162155.2. NCBI lineage: Eukaryota > Viridiplantae > Streptophyta > Magnoliopsida > Poales > Poaceae > Triticum > Triticum dicoccoides. Next base: position 648,917,596 of record NC_041382.1, read on the forward strand.
GCTCGGCTTCTATTTACAACAAGTTATAGTCATCGTGAAATAATTGTTTTTGCATAGGATATTGATTTTATGGATCAGACCGATCCATTTGTTTGTGACTACAAAAAAGAGTGGTTGGGTTAGATGTTACTGCCATGTTCAATATGGGTTTTTTCTAAAAAATTGATGAACAATTAATCCTTGGGCTTTTTGTACCGTTTGTAAGCTTGAGTTGCATGTTGTTGCCCTCGTACTCCCCTCCACCTGCCACTACACTGTCACATCTTCCACGGCTGCTGTTCGTTTCTCGTCCGAGGCCTCGCCATCGTTCTCTGCCTTGGTTCGCTCGCTGTGCCCGCCGCCGTCTGGCGTTGTCAACATGGTCAACAACCAAGAGGAATCAGGAGAAGACTGTATGTGGAGAGGCGGACAGTAGGGACCCACCAGGGTCATTGCATTACGCAAGCAGGTGCCTCATTATTACAAGCCAAAAAATAATTCCTCCTAATTGTTTGACAACTAGGTCCCACGCCATTATCAATGTAGTCAATAAACAAGAAAATTACACAACGATCGGATAACACTAGGGACCCAGTAGCTCGCCCAATTGTTTTTTTAGTTTCAGAGACAGAGCTCAACTGCGCACTATGCGGGGGTTGTGGCCCGTCTAGACCATTCTTACGCTTTTATTTAAGCACATGATGAGCCCAGTTGATATCTTTTTTCTTTTTGAAAATGGCTAGCCCAGTTCTTTTTTTGGAGAATACCAAATCCGAGTCCTACTTACTTTTCTCAGCCCTGATGGGCTACAAATCTTTCAAGACGAGGAGGGATGTAAGTAGTAAGAAATGGGCTTCCCCAGAAAGTGAGCTATAAGTTGTAAGAAATGGGATGTAAATTTTTAAACCAAAGACATCCAGAAATTACATTAAAATATCTTTTTTTTCTGGATTTCTCTACTCTCTACTCTTATAATAACCAAATCCAACCGGCAATTACATTAAAATATCGTCTTTTCTCCCACAAGATAAACAACTCATACAAATGCATCTTCATGTTCCGTGCAACGCACAGGCATATTGCTAGTTAAGATTTTAAATTTCATTCATGTTTTTGCAGATAATTGTTTTTTGAATTTTATTTTGATATTATTTTTTAAAAATTATTTTTAACATGACTTGAAATTTCGCGATTAAAAGAGTTCGGACCCCACCGAAATATGAAAAATTTCGTTGAATTTTTTAGCAGTGCCTAGAATATATGGTCTATAATCCTTAAGGATTAGCAAATGGGCTGTAAATTATTGAAAATAATGGCTAATGGGCTCTATGCTGTTTTCCATAGATTTGGAGGCTGACTTCTCGGCCTACTAGGTTCATGATGATGTTGTCCTAAAAAATTTGACGCGTATGGAAGGCTTTGTCAACTTAGTCAACATAGAGCAGTGACTGTTGGATGTCCATCCAACAGCCGCTGTGCTTCATCAATCTCTAATCTTCCCGCTCCAGCCGCCCAAACCAGCGCCGGTGGGACTGCCTGCTCCCTCCTCCCGTGGCCAGTTGTGTTGCCGCTAGGCCATCCCTCTACCCACCCGCACATCCTGTTATTTTCCAGCGACGTCAGCCTCACCCCGCAGCCGACCAGTCAGCGCTCGTACTCCCCTCAGCGTGGGCTTCCACTGCCGTCGTCCACTGATAACCCACAAGTATAGGGGATCGCAACAGTTGGAGACGTATCAAGTGCCCCAAGCTTAAACCTTTGCTTGTCCTCAAGCAATTCAGTTGACAAACTGAAAGTGATAAAGAAAAACTTTTACAAACTCTGTTTGATCTTGTTGTTGCAAATATGTAAAGCCAACATTCAAGTTTTTAGCAAAGATTATGAACTAACCATATTCACAATAACATTTAGGTCTCATGTTTACTCATATCCATGGCATAATCAACTAGCGAGCAATAATAATAAATCTCAGATGACAACACTTTCTCAAAACAATCATAACGTGATATAACAAGATGGTATCTCGCTAGCCCTGGCTGGGACCTCAAAACATAAATGCAGAGCATCCCTGAAGATCAAGGACTGACTAGGCATTATAATTCATGGTAAAAGAGGTCCAGTCATAGTCATACTCAATGTAAAATAATAGCAATGCATGTGAATGACAGCGATGCTCTCCAACTGGTGCTTTTTAATGAGAGGATGATGACTCAACATAAAAGTAAATAGATAGGCCCTTTGCAGAGGTGCCAGAGCTTGATTTTTCAAACAAAGATAAATAATATTTTGAGTGGCATACTTTCATTGTCAACATAACAACCAATAGATCTCGATATCTTCCATGCTACATACATTGTAGGCGGTTCCCAAATAGAATGGTAAAGTTTATACTCCCCCACCACCAACAAACATCAATCCATGGCTTGTCCGAAACAACGGGTGCCTTTAACTAACAACAATCCTGGGGGAGTTTTGTTTGCATTTATTTTGATTTGAGCATGGGACTCATCGTGAGTGATGAGCGGAGTCCACTCATCGTGAGAATAACCCACCTAGCATGGAAGATATAGACAACCCTAGTTGATACATGAGCTATTCGAGCATACAAAACATAATTTCATTTGAAGGTTTAGAGTTTGGCACATACAAATTTACTTGGAACGGCAGGTAAATACCGCATATAGGAAGGTATGGTGGACTCATATGGAATAACTTTTGGGTTTTTTGTAAGTGGATGCACAAGTAGTATTCCCTCTTAGTACAAGTGAAGGCTAGAAAGAGAGTGGAAAGCGACCAACTAGAGAGCGACAACAGTCATGAACATGCATTAAGATTAATCAACAATGAGTGCAAGCATGAGTAGGATATAAATCACAATGAACAAAAATATCATGGAGGCTATGTTGATTTTGTTTCAACTACATGCGTGAACATGTGCCAAGTCAAGCCACTCGAATCGTTCAAAGGAGTATACCACCCTATCATACCACATCACAACCATTTTAATAGCATGTTGTCACGCAAGGTAAACCATTATAAACTCCTAGCTAATTAAGCATGGCATGGGCAACTATAATCTCTAATTGTCATTGCAAACATGTTTCATTCATTATAGACTGAATCAGGAACGATGAACTAATCATATTTACAAAAACAAGATAGGTCGAGTTCATACCAGCTTCTCTCATCTCAACCAGTCCATCATATATCGTCATTATTGCCTTTCACTCGCATGACCGAATGGTGTGGATAATAATAATAGGGCACGTGCATTGGACTAAGATGGAATCTACAAGCATTTAATACAAGGGAGAAGACAAGATAATACAGGCTCTTGGTTAAATCAACAATAATGCATATGAGAGCCACTCAACATTTTCATCATGGTCTTCTCCTCTTGACCCCTAAAGAATAAGAAAAGAAATAAAACTACACGGGAAGGCTCCCAACAAGCAAAACAAGAACAAGAAATATTTTTGGGTTTTCTTTTAATTACCACTACTACAGGCACGGAAAGTAAACTAGCTAAAAGTTATAACTATTTTTTTGGTTTTTCTTAAGGTTTTTTCAAACACACAAGAAGGAGGCTTAGAAAAGAAAATAAACTAGCATGGATAGTACAATGAAGAAGTATGAGCACCGACAACTGGCATGAGTGTGTGAACATGAATGTAATGTCGGTGAGAAATGCATACTCCCCCAAGCTTAGGCTTTTGGCCTAAGTTGGTCTATAGCCACTGCTGGCCTGGCGGATATCCAAAGTCATAGCTGGGGTTGTACTAAGATGCAGCAGCTACTGCCTGAAGAGCTGCAGCTTGGAGGCGAGATGCCTCCGTCCTCCTCTCGTACACGTTCGCCTCCTCCCTGGTTATAACATATCTCCTTTTTTCCTGAAAGTTAAAGAAAGTAGGAGCAGGGAGGGCAACATGGATAGCACACTGTCTGTCAAAGAATAATCAATACTGGAGGAACTGTTCATTTCTCTCAAGAAACTGATGGCGAACCATAGCACTATAATCTAGATAAGCTGGAGGTAACTCCATATCGTTTCAATGTATGGGTACACCAAGATAATTGGCTACACGAGTTGCATAAATTCAACCAAACAATTCTCCACTTCCACCATTAAGATGCAACCTTTGTGCAACAATGGCTCCTAAGTTATATTATTTATCACCTAATACCGCACTCTTGAGGACACTAAGAACTGGAACGCACATGTGACAAGCCTCATCTTTACCGTTAATGCATCTCCCTATGGTAGCTTGTGTGATTTCTCTAGATTCCCCCATAGTGATACTAGCAAGAAAGTCTTTATATTCAGATTTGCGAGGATCACTAACATTGCCCCACCGCGGGAGTTTACAAGCAGTATTAAAATCTTCTAAGTCCATGGTATATGATTTATCATAAAGATCAAATAAAACAGTGTGAGAATTGCGCGAGGATGTAAATTTAAACCTCCTCACAAAGTAGATCCTAGGGAGTGGGGCCCCTGGTGTGTTCTCAGTGCTAGAAATTCTTAAATAATCTACAAAAATTCATATTTCATTTTCAGGACGTTTGGAGAACTTTTATTTTCGGGGTATTTTTCTTGCAAGGATATTTTAGAAAACAGACACAAAATACTATTTTGCTTTATTTAATCTAAATAACAGAAAGTAAAAGGAGGGTATAGAGAGTTGTGCTTTCTAACTTCATCCATCTCGTGCTCATCAAAGGGAATCCACTAACAAGGTTGATCAAGCCTTGTTAACAAACTCTTTCCGAATCGCATGAAACCGGAGAATTTTCGAATAACACTATGTTACCTCAACAGGGATATGCATATCCCCAACAATAAGAATATCATATTTCTTCTTGACAGTAGGAAGAGGGAATTCAAAACCTCCAATAGTAATTGTTGAAATTTTTCCAATAGAATTGATACTGTGGACTTGAGGTTGTTTCCTCGGAAAGCGTACTATATGTTCATTACCATTAACATGAAAAGTGACATTGCCTTTGTTGCAATCAATAACAGCCCCTGCAGTATTCAAAAAGAGTCTACCAAGGATAATCGACATACTATCGTCCTCGGGAATATCAAGAATAACAAAGTCCGTTAAAATAGTAACGTTTGCAACCACAACATGCACATCCTCACAGATACCGACAAGTATAGCCGTTGATTTATTGGCCATTTGCAAAGATATTTTAGTAGGAGTAAACTTATTCAAATCAATTCTATGATATAAAGAGAGAGGCATAACACAAACACCGGCTCCAAGATCACCTAAAGCAGTTTTAACATAGTTTCTTTTAATGGAGCATGGTATAGTTGGTAGTCAGGGATCTCCTAGTTTCTTTGCTATTCCACCTTTAAAAGTATAATTCGCAAGCATGGTGGAAATTTTAGCTTTCGGTATCTTTCTTTTATTTGTATCAATATCTTTCATATACTTAACATAAGGATTCATTTTAAGCATATCAGTCAAATGCATACGCAAAAAGATAGGTATAATAATTTCACCAAAGCGCTCAAAATCCTCATCATCCTTTTTCTTGGATGGTTTAGGAGGAAAAGACATGGGTTTCTGAACCCATGGTTCTCTTTCTTTACCATGCTTCCTAGAAATGAAGTCTCTCTTATCATAACGTTGGTTCTTTGATTGTGGGTTATCAAGATCAACGACAGGTTCAATCTCTACATCATTGTTATTGCTAGGTTGAGCATCAATATGAGCATCATCATTAACCTTAGGTTCATGTAACACCCTCGATGCGACTATATCTCCCACGTGTCGGGGCACGACTTAGAGGCATAATCGCATTGAAGGCATATGTCGCAAGTTAGGCAATCTTCACAACATCCCATGTAATATAAATAATAAAAGGGGAGATAACATAGTTGGCTTACACTCGCCACGTCAATCAAGGTACATAAATAACATTACATCATTCAAACACTCATGGCCCGACTACGGCGCCAAAATAAAAGATAACCCAACATGCGACACGGTCCTGATCACCCCCAACTGGGCACCACTACTGATCATCAGGAAAGGAAAAATCGTATCATTGAGAGTCCTCGTCGAACTCCCACTTGAGCTCGAGCGCGTCACCTGGAGCGGAATCATCAGGCCCTGCATCTGGTGTAATAGTAATCTGTGAGCCACAGGGACTCAGCAATCTCGCACCCTCGCAATCAAGACTATTTAAGCTTATAGGTAAGGCAAGGTAAATATGTGGAGCTGCAGCAAGCGACTAGCAAATATGGTGGCTATCCTGTTCGCAAAAGGGAGCGAGAAGAGGAGGCAAAGCTCGAGCGAGAAACTAGAGAACAACCTGCGTAGACATTACTCCAACACCGTGTCCACTTCCCGGACTCCGCCGAGAAGAGGCCATCACTGTAACACACTCAGTTGATTCATTTTAATTAACTTAAGGTTCGAGTTATCTACAACCGGACATTAACAAATTCCCATCTGCCCATAACCGCGGGCACGGCTTTCGAAAGTTCAAATCCCTGCAGGGGAGTCCCAACTTAGCCCATGACAAGCTCTCACGGTCAACGAAGGAATAGACCTTCTCCCGAGACGTTCTGATCAGACTCGGTACCTCGGTTCTTCAAGACACTTCGACAGGTTCAAACAAGACCAGCAACACCGCCCGAATGTGCCGACAAATCCCGATAGGAGCTGCACATATCTCGTTCTCAGGGCACACTCAGATGAGCCAGACGTCGGGTAGGCCAGCCCAGAGTTGCCCCTGGTAGCCCCGGACATCGCTCGGTTGGACCAACACTCAGAGGAGCACTGGCCCGGGGGGCTAAAATAAGATGACCCTCGGGCTCCGGAAACCCAAGGGAAAAAGAGGCTAGGTGGCAAATAGTAAAACCAAGGTTGGGCATTGCTGGAAAAGCTTTAATCAAGGCGAACTATCAAGGGGTTCCCATTATAACCCAACCGCATAAGGAACACAAAATCCGGGAACATAACACCGATATGACGGAAACTAGGGTGGCCAGAGTGGAAAAAAACACTAGGCGAGAGGCCGAGCCTTCCACCCTTTACCAAGTGTATAGATGCATTAAGATAACATGGCAATATAATGATATCCCAACAAGTAAATAAATGTTCCAACAAGGAACGGTCTCCAATCTTCACCTGCAACTAGCAACGCTATAAGAGGGGCTGAGCAAAGCGGTAACATAGCCAATCCACGGTTTGCTAGGACATGGTGGGTTAGAGGTTTGACATGGCAATTTGGGAGGCTTGAAAGCAAGTGGTAAGCATCGTAGCATTGGCATAGCAAAAGAGCGAGCATCTAGCAAAGCAAAGATAGTAGTGATTTCGAGGGTATGATCATCTTGCCTGCAAAGTGGTCAGAGTTGACTCGATCCTCGAAAGCAAACTCAACGGGCTCCTCATTAGCGAACTCGTCTCCCGTCTCTACCCAAACAAAACAAAAAAGCAACAAAGACACAATCAACCACGTGCAAAGCTCAAACAATATGATGCAAAGATGGTATGCTATGCGGGATGCGATGCGGGATGCATATGCAAGATGTGACAAGGAATGCATGAACCTGGCCTCAACTTGGAAATCCAAGTGTGCACTGGAAAGATGAGATGAAATTGCTTGAAAACGATATAAAGAACGTCGGAATCGGAGTTACGGTTTGGAAATGGCAAGCGGTTCAAATATGACACCGGTCTGCGATTTACAGCAAGTAGCCATCTAAATGCAAAGATATGAACAAGCTACAGCACCCAAACATGACAACAAAATACATGGCAGGGATGCATTCATGATGCTTAACAAAAGTATAGCAGTGAGCTACGGCCAAATCATATATTAACAGGTTCAAACAAGCATGGCAAAAATGCATATGGCAAACAGATCTCAGACTTAGTGAAATTAACACTTGTCTGGAATTTCAGATCAGGTAGCACACTTCGGAGCAACAAAACTACATGCTACAGGACCTGAACATGGCAAAGTAAAGCATGGCATGGAGCTACTCAAAGAGCTTAACAAAAGTCCCTTAGTGACCTTGAGCCAAAAGGGATCAAAAAATACAATTGCAAGCATGTGAACATGGCAAAAACATAATTAGTTCTCAGACATAGTGAAAACTGAAGCATGCTGAAAACAGATATCAAGTAGGCATGTTTACGAGCTCGATGCACTCACTACAGAGCAAGTCATGAAAAGATAAGCATACACCCATCAATAATACACAAAATTCAAGATAGACATGGCAAGAACAATAACATAGCATGCACAGATCAACTACAACATCATCAGCAAAATCACCAACAAGTAGACAATCTGCCCAGATTCACGAAGTAGCAAAAGTAGAGCTCGATTGCCTCAAGCTAGGGTGCTCCATAATTGCAAACAAAGACATGGATGGATATAGCACTACAAGATTAACAAAACATCCTTACTGATCATCCTCAAAAGAGGCACGGATCACTAGGAAACAACATGAATATATGGCCATATAAAATAAACAGCTCAAGGACTTAGTGGAAACGCTAAGTCCCTGAAATCAGCATTACCAAGAGCCTCACTTTGCAAGATCGTGCTAGTCACCACACACATCACAAAAATACATGGGTTGCACCTCTGGAAAGATGGAAAAACCCTTAACAAAACATATGTAGAGCTCATGGGCATATCATGCACACATTAATCATGGACAAAATGACAAATATCTAAATGGAGCAGCAGATCTGACAATTATCTCAAATAGCCCTCTTCTAATAGCATTTCGGGCATCAAGATGAACTCAAATTAAAATGATGCAATGGAATGAAATGATGTGCTCTCTGAGACGAACATTTTGATATGCTATATGCGTAAAACAGAGCTACGGATGCAAAGTTACGGCACGATGAACATGGGCATATGGATCTGGGAATTTGAGGACTTAGAAGAAAATCATCACCCGCGAATCTAGGGTTGACCCGGGCACGCAAAATGAAGCGGGGTCGGACCTTCGCCGGAGATGCGGCAGAGGTGGCGCGGGGAGGTCGTCCCGGCCCGGATCTGACCGGATCCGGCCGGCGGCGAGCTGGGACGACGGCGGAGGGCGGCGCCGGCGACTTGGCGAGGCGGGGTGGCACGCGGTGGAGGCGGCGGTGCAGAGGGAGGACGGCGGCGGCGAACGGCGACCGGCGTGGCGAGGTGAGCGGGGCGGCGCCGG
>NC_041382.1:648927156-648960825 GCF_002162155.2 Triticum dicoccoides
CAGGGAGGCGCGCGGTGGAGGCGGCGGTGCAGAGGGAGGACGGCGGCGGCGAACGGCGAGGTGAGCGGGGCGGTGCCGGCTGGCACGGGCGGTGGAGGCGTGCGGCACGTGGGGCGCGGCTTGGGCCCGGCGCGGGCGCGGGCGGGCCGGCCATGGGCCTCGCGGGCCGCGGCGGCGGCGGGACACGCGTCATGCTCGGACTGGCTGGGTGCGGCGGCCGGATGAAACGGACATGTCCGGCGGCGGGGTTTTTGTCCGGCATGCGAGGAGAGGGAGGGATCTAGGGTTTCGTCCTGATTTGGATGGGGAGGCATTTATTTATAGGTAGAGGGGGCTAGGAGACTCAGAATGAGGTGCAGTTTTCGGCCACAAGATCGTGATCAAACGCTCTAGATGATGGAGAGGGTTTTGGTGGGTTTGGGCCAACTTGGAGGGGTGTTGGGCTGCAACACACATGAGGCCTTTTCGGTCCCTCGGTTAACCGTTGGAGTATCAAACGAAGTCCAAATGGTACGAAACCTGACAGGCGGTCTACCGGTAGTAAACCAGGGCCGCTTGGCAAGTCTCGGTCCAACCCGGAAATGTTTAATCCCCACACACGGAAGAAAGGTAGAAATGACCACCGGAAGAGAACGAAGCGCCGGAATGCAAAACAGACAACGGGGAAAATGCTCGAATGCATGAGATGAACACGTATGCAAATTCAATGCACATGATGACATGATATGAGATGCATGACAACGGCAACAACACACGGAGACAAAAACCCGAACCCGAGAAAATAAAATAACTTAACGCCGGAAACGACAAGAGTTGGAGTACAAATTGGGAAAGTCATATCCGGGGTGTTACAACACTCCACCACTACGAAAGGATCTCGTCCCTAGATCTAGGACTGAAAGAACGCCGGGTACTCAGATCGGAGGTGATCCTCGCGTTCCCAGGTAGCTTCACGGTCGGAATGGTGTGACCACTTGACTTTGAGGAATTTGATTGACTTGTTGCCAGTCTTGCATTCAGTCTCTTCAAGAATAGCCACTGGGTGCTCACGATAAGAGAGATTTTCTTGGAGCTTAATGTCCTCGAAGTTGACGGTGTGGTCAGGAGTCTTGAAGCACTTTCGGAGCTGAGAGACATGGAACACATCATGAACATTTGCAAAGTTTGAAGGAAGCTCGAGTTGATAGGCGAGATCGCCTCTCTTGCTGACAATCTTGAAAGGTCCCACGTATCTAGGGGAAGCTTCCCTTTGATACCGAAACGACGAGTACCTTTCATTGGAGAGACGCGGAGGTAAACATGATCTCCGATCTTGAAGGCCAAATCACGGTGCTTACTATCATAGTAGCTCTTCTGGCGGGATTGGGCTGCTTTGAGGTTATCTCGAATGACTTTGCACATTTCCTCTGCCTCTGTGATTAAGTCATTTTCGAGAAGCTGACGGTCACCGGTTTCAGACCAGTTGAGAGGGGTACGGCACTTCCTGCCATACAGAATTTCAAATGGGGCCTTGCCCGAACTTGCTTGAAAACTGTTGTTGTAGGAGAATTCAGCATAAGGAAGACAATCCTCCCACTTCTTGCCGAAGGAGATCACACAAGCCCTGAGCATATCTTCGAGAATCTGGTTGACACGCTCGACTTGACCGCTAGTTTGAGGATGGAAAGCTGTACTGAAGCGGATGTTGGTGCCCATGGCCTTCTGAAAAGAATCCCAAAACTTGGAAGTAAAGATGCTGCCACGGTCTAAAGAGATCACTTGTGGAATACCGTGCAGAGAGACAATTCGAGAGGTATAGAGTTCCGCCAATTGAGCTGCAGTGATTGACTCTTTGATAGGCAGAAAGTGACCCACTTTGGTGAGTTTGTCGATGACAACGAATATAACATCATTGCCACGCTTGGACTTTGGAAACCCAGTGATGAAGTCCATCTCAATGTGGTCAAACTTCCATTCTGGACTGGCAAGAGGTTGGAGGAGACCAGCTAGCCTTTGGTGTTCTGCCTTCACTCTTCTGCAGACATCACACTCATTCACGAATTGAGCAATCTCACGCTTCATTCGAGTCCACCAATAAGCCTGCTTAAGGTCCTGATACATCTTCGTGATCCCAGGGTGGATGGAGAGGAGAGAATTGTGAGCCTCGTTCATGATCACTTTATGAAGGTCACCTTTGGGCACGACAATACGATCCTCGAAGAAGAGAGTATCCTTGTCATCAAGGCGGTAGCACTTGTACTTGGGTTGACTCTTGGCAATCCCAATCTTCACCTTTTTCACCGTAGCATCAAGAAGCTGGGCTTGGCGAATCTGGTCTTCCAAGGTAGGAGAGACTTGAAGGTTGGCAAGGAAACCTTGAGGAACAACTTGTAGATTAAGTTTGCGGAAAGCTTCACAAAGCTCGGGTTGATAAGGCTTGAGAATAAGACCGTTGCAATAAGCCTTTCTGCTCAATGCGTCAGCAATCATATTGGCCTTGCCTAGAGTATACTCGATACTCGGATTATACTCTTGAATCATTTCGACCCATCGAGTTTGCCTGAGGTTGAGATTAGGCTGAGTGAAGATGTACTTGAGACTCTTGTGATCAGTGAAAATATCCACTTTTCTTCCCAATAAGAGATGTCTCCAAGTCAAAAGAGCATGCACAACTGCCGCCAACTCGAGATCATGAGTGGGGTAGTTCTTTTCATTGGGCTTCAACTTGCGAGAGGTATAGGCAACAACTTTCTTCTCTTGCATCAATACTGCGGCAAGACCTTGGAGAGAGGCATCACAAAAGACCTCGTACGGCTTGGATTCATCAGGCGGAGTCAGAACTGGAGCAGTGATCAATTTCTCTTTCAAAGTGTTGAAAGCAATGTCACACTCCGGAGACCAAACGTACTTGACGTGCTTCTGGAGAAGATTTGAGAGAGGCTTCGCAATCTTAGAAAAGTTTTCAACGAATCTTTGGCAATAGCTTGCGAGACCGAGGAAGCTACGGAGTTGCTTCACGTTCTGAGGAGGTTCCCAATTCACAATTGCAGACACCTTCTCAGGATTCACCGCAATGCCCTTGGCAGAGATGATATGACCAAGATAAAGAACCTCATCGAGCCAAAATTCGCACTTGGAGAACTTGGCGTAGAACTTGTGTTCTCTGAGCTTATCGAGCACCAATCGCAAGTGCTTGGCATGATCTTCCTTGTTCTTCAAGAAAACCAGAATGTCATCGAGATAGACCAAAACGAAGTCATTGGTGTAGGCGTTGAAGATGAAGTTCATCATGCGAGAGAAAGTCGAAGGAGCATTGACGAGGCCAAAAGACATGACAATGTATTCATATGAACCATAGCTTGTCCTGAAAGCCATCTTGGGAATATCTTGCTCATGGATTCGAATCTGATGATAACCCATACGGAGATCAAGCTTGGAGAATACTTGGGCACCTTTGAGTTGTTCGAACAGCTCGTTGATGTTGGGAAGTGGGTATTTGTTCATGATGGTCTTCTTGTTCAATGGACGGTAATCAACACAAAGTCGGTCCGTTCCATCCTTATTCTTCACAAAAAGAACACCACAACCCCACAGAGAAGAACTAGGCCAGATGAGACCCATTACCTCTTGAATATCGAGTTGCTTCTTCAGCTCCTTCAACTCTTCAGGTCTGAGCTTGTAAGGACGCTTGCACACTGGTTCCGTGCCAGGCTCAAGATCAATAACGAATTCAACTGGCCGGTGCGGAGGCATTCCTGGAAGCTCTTCTGGAAAGACGTCTTGATATTCGCAAACGACTGGAATCTGTGAGATAGCATCCAGTTCACCCTTCTCATTGAGAGAAAACAGACGGATTGTATCATCACGAGCGGCAAAGACAATTACATCCTCATACGAATGAGTCAATTGAATCTGCCTGGCTGCACAATCAAGATGCGCCTTGTGCTTAGAAAGCCAATCCATCCTGAGAATAAGATCAATATCCGAGTTACCAAGAACCACCGGAGAAGAGATAAACTTCTAGTTGCCCAATGTGATAGTAACATCCGGGGCCATAGCGCTTGCATTCATGAATTTACCCGGAGAAACAACAGATAACTGTCTAGGCAAATCTTGCAAGGGCAACTCATGCTTAGAAACAAATGGTCTCGAGATGAAACAATGCGATGCACCCGTGTCAAAAAGAACTTTTGCAGGAATATCATTAACAGGAAGGTTACCCATAATGACATCTGATGGGTCCTCTGCCTGAGCTACATTCATCAAGTTGACCTTGGCGGACTTGGGGTTATGCTTGACCATAGCTGTACTTGCCGATCTGACAGGAGGAGGAGGAGGAAGACGCCTCTGGTTGAAACATTTGTTGGCATAGTGACCCTTCTATTGGCACTTGTTGCACATGACCTCTGAAAGCGGATGGTGGTACGGAGCACTCAATCTTGGAGGTTGAGACGAAGTCTTGTTATGAAAGCCAGGGTTGGGTGGGTGGGAAGATCCACTGCCACCTTTGCTCTTCTGCTGATACGTCTGACGGAACGGAGGAGGAGGAAGCCAATACTTCTGCTGCTTGGCCACTTGAGTAGAGGAAGAAGGGGTAACATCTCTGACTCGCTTCTTGGAAGCATCACACCTCAGTTGAGCGGCCTCTTGCTTCAATGCCATGTTGTAGAACTCATCGTACCTCAAGGGCTCAAAGAGGACAAGAGCGAGCTGGATTTCTTCTCTGAGACCACCCCTGAACTAGTATATCATGCTCTTCTCATCAGGTACGTCCTGCTTGGCAAAGCGGGCGAGCTTCTGAAAAAACTTGTTGTAGTCATAGACAGACAAAGAGCCTTGCTTCAGGTTGCGGAATTCCCCACGCTTGCTTTCAACCACGCTCTGAGGAATATGATGAGCTCTGAAATCTTGACGGAATTCATCCCAGGTAATTACATGTCCACCTCTGGAATCCTTGTACTGCTGGAACCATTCTGCGGCTTGGTCTTTGAGTTGGAAGGAAGCGAACTTGACAAAGTCCTTAGGCCTGACGTTACTGCGCTCGAAATGCTTGCACAGATCCACAAGCCAATCATCAGCATCGGTTGCCTCAACACAATTGCTGAAAGTCTTTGGCCCATTAGCAAGGAACTGGTTGAGTGTAGCAAAGTGATTCTGATTGTTGCCTTGGTTCCCGTGGTTGCCTTGATTGCGCTCTTGGAGAATTTGCATGATCAACTGTATGTTTGCATTGGTTGCGGCCATCACAACTTGCCATGCCTCCGGAGGAGGTGGAGGTGGTGACGGATCAGGATTCGGAGTCGTGCACATTGGAGGAGCCATCCTAAAGAGGTTGACATCCATTAGCACATTGATAGACAAATATTCAAGCTGAATCCAACTGAATGAAAATTGCAACATATAGTCTTCACATCCGAACAAAATGAACGAATGCATTCCTCTTGAAATGGTCACATATCCATAAATTGAGAAGCCACTTAGAATTAAGGTAGAGAAATAAATCAACAAGGTACGGACCAAGAACAAATACTCGGTAAGAAATCCCAATCTCAAACCAAATATCCGTGGAAGAAGAACTAGAGCTACTTGAATTCCCACCTATGAAACTCCGGAACCTTTCTGGTTATGCAATCAGGTGTTGGGGATACAGGGGAAGCATAATATCTCACCCAAATCTAGCAAAACCTACATCCAGCTGTATCCATCCTTCAACACATAACCGAGAAAAACTTCGGAAACCATCTACCTCAACCTTCGAAAAGCATCTGTTATACAAGTTATGGCGATACTCCTGAACTCCCACCCCAGTACTGGGTGGCGTCGAGGTTATCTCACCAACAAATTGCATAAAAGAGATTTTCGATGTCGGCATACTAAACTCAGGTATTCCGGAACTGCAACGATAAAATTATGACGACAACACCTCAGAGCTCAACTCCCCGGGACACTTCCACAAAACCCCTGACAGGAGGCACCAAGACAATGTTCTCATCATAAAACCATCGGAACGATTCCAAGATACCCGCGTGATCCTAAAATTTTTTTTAGTGAAATTTGAGAAGAGAAGAGTCAAAACTCTACGACAGGATGCCTTACCAGAGCGATGAGGAGACTGGGAAGTAAAAAGAATTCCTAAACTCTCTGATATATAATTCCTAAATGACTCAAAATGTTTTTCTAGACACAACTCGGCCGCTAATAACGATCAAGCAATGGGGCTCCTAAGGTCGGGGAAGGCTCTGATACCAACTTGTAACACCCTGAATGCGACTATATCTCCCACGTGTCGGGGCACGACTTAGAGGCATAATCGCATTGAAGGCATATGTCGCAAGTTAGGCAATCTTCACAACATCCCATGTAATATAAATAATAAAAGGGGAGATAACATAGTTGGCTTACACTCGCCACGTCAATCAAGGTACATAAATAACATTACATCATTCAAACACTCATGGCCCGACTACGGCGCCAAAATAAAAGATAACCCAACATGCGACACGGTCCTGATCACCCCCAACTGGGCACCACTACTGATCATCAGGAAAGGAAACATAGTATCGTTGAGAGTCCTCGTCGAACTCCCACTTGAGCTCGAGCGCGTCACCTGGAGCGGAATCATCAGGCCCTGCATCTGGTGTAATAGTAATCTGTGAGCCACAGGGACTCAGCAATCTCGCACCCTCGCAATCAAGACTATTTAAGCTTATAGGTAAGGCAAGGTAAATATGTGGAGCTGCAGCAAGCGACTAGCAAATATGGTGGCTATCCTGTTCGCAAAAGAGAGCGAGAAGAGGAGGCAAAGCGCGAGCGAGAAACTAGAGAACAACCTGCGCAGACATTACTCCAACACCGTGTCCACTTCTCGGACTCCTCCGAGAAGAGGCCATCACGGTAACACACTCAGTTGATTCATTTTAATTAAGTTAAGGTTCGAGTTATCTACAACCGGACATTAACAAATTCCCATCTGCCCATAACCGCGGGCACGGATTTCGAAAGTTCAAATCCCTGCAGGGGAGTCCCAACTTAGCCCATGACAAGCTCACGGTCAATGAAGGAATAGACCTCCTCCCGAGACGTTCCGATCAGACTCGGTACCTCGGTTCTTCAAGACACTTCGACAGGTTAAAACAAGACCAGCAACACCGCCTGAATGTGCCGACATATCCCGATAGGAGCTGCACATATCTCGTTCTCAGGGCACACTCAGATGAGCCAGACGTTGGGTAGGCCAGCCCAGAGTTGCCCCTGGTAGCTCCGGACATTGCTCGGTTGGACCAACACTCAGAGGAGCACTGTCCTGGGGGGCTAAAATGGTAAAATGACCCTCGGGCTCCGGAATCCCAAGGGAAAAAGAGGCTAGGTGGCAAATGGTA
Organism: Triticum dicoccoides; assembly: GCF_002162155.2. Classification (NCBI taxonomy): domain Eukaryota; kingdom Viridiplantae; phylum Streptophyta; class Magnoliopsida; order Poales; family Poaceae; genus Triticum; species Triticum dicoccoides. The sequence goes on from NC_041382.1 coordinate 648,934,515, forward strand.
AAACCAAGGTTGGGCATTGCTGGAAAAGCTTTAATCAAGGTGAACTATCAAGGGGTTCCCATTATAACCCAACCGCGTAAGGAAAGCAAAATCCGGGAACATAACACCGATATGACGGAAACTAGGGCAGCAAGAGTGGAACAAAACACTTGGCGAGAGGCCGAGCCTTCCACCCTTTACCAAGTGTATAGATGCATTAAGATAACATGGCAATATAATGATATCCCAACAAGTAAATAAACAAGGAACAGTCTCCAATCTTCACCTGCAACTAGCAACGCTATAAGAGGGGCTGAGCAAAGCGGTAACATAGCCAATCCACAGTTTGCTAGGACATGGTGGGTTAGAGGTTTGACATGGAAATTTGGGAGGCTTGAAAGCAAGTGGTAGGCATCATAGCATTGGCATAGCAAAAGAGCGAGCATCTAGCAAGGCAAAGATAGTAGTGATTTCGAGGGTATGATCATCTTGCCTGCAAAGTGGTCAGAGTTGACTGGATCCTCGAAAGCAAACTCAACGGGCTCCTCATTAGTTAACTCGTCTCCCGGCTCTACCCAAACAAAACAAAAAAGCAACAAGGACACAATCAACCACGTGCAAAGCTCAAACAATATGATGCAAAGATGGTATGCTATGCGGGATGCGATGCGGGATGCATATGCAAGATGTGACAAGGAATGCATGAACCTGCCTCAACTTGGAAATCCAAGTGTGCCACTGGAAAGATGAGATGAAATCGCTTGAAAACGATATAAAGAACGTCGGAATCGGAGTTACGGTTTGGAAATGGCAAGCGATTCAAATATGACACCGGTCAGCGATTTACAACAAGTAGCCATCTAAATGCAAAGATATGAACAAGCTACAGCACCCAAACATGACAACAAAATACATGGAAGGGATGCATTCATGATGCTTAACAAAAGTCTAGCAGTGAGCTACGGCCAAATCATATATTAATAGGTTCAAACAAGCATGGCAAAAATGCATATGGCAAAAATGCATATCGAACGGACTCCAAATGGCACGAAACTTGACAGGCGGTCTACCTGTAGTGAACCGCTTGGCAAGTCTCAGTACAATCCGAGAACGTTTAACACTTGCACACGAAAAGAGGCAAAAGGGGGACTCTGGAGGACATAGGAGTGCCGGAATGCAAAATGGACAACGGGGAAAATGCTCGGATGCATGAGATGAACACGTATGAAAATGCGATGCACATGATGACATGATACGAGATGCATGACATGGAACAAAAGCAAAACAAAGACAAAACACAACCACAAGGGAATATCATAACTTAGTGCCGAAAATGGCAAGAGTTTGAATACAAATATGGCAAGTTATATACGGGGCATTACAACACTCCACCACTACGAAAGGATCTCGTTCCGAGATCTAGGACTGGAAAAACTCCGGATATTTGGAACGGAGGTGGTCCTCGTGTTCCCAGGTGGCTTCACGGTCAGAATGATGTGACCACTTCACTTTCAGGAATTTGATAGACTTTTTGCGAGTCTTGCGCTTAGTTTCTTCAAGAATTGCAACGGGATGCTCATGATAAGACATGTCTTCTTGGAGATCAATCTCTTTGAAGTTGATGGTGCGATCAGGAGTCTTGAAACACTTGCGAAGCTGAGACACGTGAAACACGTCATGCACGTTTGCAAAGTTGGATGGAAGCTCAAGTTGATAGGTGAGATCGCCTCTTTTGCCAATGATCTTGAAAGGACCCACGTATCTAGGGGCAAGCTTCCCTTTTATACCGAAGCGACAAGTACCTTTCATTGGAGAGACGCGGAGGTAGACATGGTCTCCGATCTCTAAAGCCAAATCACGATGCTTGCTATCATAGTAACTCTTCTGGCGCAATTGCGCGGCTTTTAGATTTTCACGAATGACTTTGCACATTTCTTCAGCCTTTGTGATCAAGTCATTGCTAAGAAGTTGGCGTTCACCAGTCTCTGACCAATTAAGTGGAGTACGGCACTTTCTGCCATAGAGAATCTCGAATGGGGCCTTGCCCGAACTCGCTTGGAAGCTGTTGTTGTAGGAGAACTCGGCATATGGAAGACAATCTTCCCACTTCATACCGAAATAAATGACACATGCCCTGAGTATATCTTAAGGAATTTGATTGACTCGCTTGACTTGGCCACTAGTTTGAGGATGAAAGGGTGTGTTGAAGCGAATGCTGGTGCCCATAGCCTTCTGGAAGGAGTCCCAGAACTTAGAGGTAAAGATGATTCCATGATCTGAAGATATCAATTGCGGAATGCCATGCAAGGAGACAATCCTGGAGGTATATAGCTCTGCCAACTGAGCTGCTGTGATAGATTCTTTGATAGGAAGAAAATGAGCCACTTTAGTGAGTTTGTCGATGACAACGAAGATAGCATCATTGCCACATTTGGACTTGGGAAATCCAGTCACGAAGTCCATCTCAATATGGTCAAACTTCCATTTTGGAATGGAAGAGGTTGAAGGAGACCAGTTGGTCGTTGGTGTTCTGCTTTCACTCTTCTGCAGACATCACATTCATTCACGAACTAAGCAATCTCGCGCTTCATTCGAGTCCACCAATACGACTGCTTGAGGTCATGGTACATCTTTGTACTTCCAGGATGAATAGATAGGAGTGAATTGTGAGCCTCGTTCATAATGACTTTACGAAGGTCTCCTTTAGGAACAACAATGCGATCCTCGAAGAATAGAGTATCTTTGTCATCAAGGCGATAACACTTGTACTTGGGTTGGCTCTTGGCAATCTCAATCTTCACCTTCTTCACCATGGCATCAAGAAGTTGAGCCTCACGAATCTGATCTTCCAAAGTACGAGAGACTTGGAGGTTGGCAAGGAATCCTTGAGGAACAACTTGAAGATTAAGTTTGCAGAAAGCTTCACAAAGATCCAGTTGGAACGGCTTGAGAATCAAACTATTGCAGTAAGCCTTCCTGCTCAAAGCGTCAGCAATGACATTGGCCTTTCCTGGAGTTTATTCAATACTCGGATTATACTCTTGAATCATTTCGACCCAACGAGTCTGCCTGAGGTTGAGGTTGGGCTGAGTGAAGATGTACTTGAGACTCTTATGATTAGTGAAGATGTCCACTTTCTTTCCCAACAAGAGATGTCTCCATGTTAAAAGAGCATGGACAACTGCCGCCAACTCAAGGTCATGAGTGTGGTAGTTCTTTTCGTTGGGCTTCAACTGGCGAGAGGTATAGGCCACAACTTTCTTCTCTTGCATTAACACAGCACCGAGACCTTGCAGGGAAGCATCACAGAAAACCTCGAATGGTTTGGATTCATCAGGAGGAGTCAGAACTAGAGCTGTGAGTAACTTCTCTTTGAGGGTGTTGAAAGCTACGTCACATTCAGGCATCCAGACATACTTCACATGCTTCTGGAGAAGGTTGGAAAGAGGCTTCACAATCTTAGAGAAATTCTCAACGAATCTTCGACAATAGCTTGCGAGCCCAAGGAAACTGCGGAGTTGCTTCACATTATGAGGCAGTTCCCAATTCACAATTGCAGACACCTTCTCAGGATTAACAGCTATGCCCTTGGCGGAGATGATATGCCCAAGGTAGACAACCTCATCGAGCCAAAACTCGCACTTTGAAAACTTCGCATAGAATTGATGTTCTCTGAGTTTGTCCAGCACCAATCTCAAGTGCTTGGCACGATCCTCCTTGTTCTTGGAAAAGACAAAATGTCATTGAGATAGACCAAGATGAAGTCATTTGTGTAGGGGTTGAAGATGAAGTTCATCATGCGAGAGAATGTTGGAGGAGCGTTGACAAGGCCGAAAGACATGACAGTGTATTCATAAGAACCATAGCTTGTTCTGAATGCTATCTTGGGGATGTCTTGTTCATGAATGCGAACCTGATGATAGCCCATACGGAGGTCAAGCTTGGAGAATACTTAAGCACCCTTGAGTTGTTTGAATAGCTCATTGATGTTGGGAAGTGGGTACTTGTTCTTTATGGTCTTCTTGTTCAATGGACGGTAGTCGACACAAACTCGGTCTGTGCCATCCTTCTTCTTGACAAAAAGAACACCACAACCCCATGGAGAAGAACTTGGTCGGATCAGACCCATACACTCTTGTTCATCAAGTTGTTTCTTCAGCTCCTTCAACTCTTTCGGTCCAAGCTTGGAAGGATGTTTGCAAACAGGTTCCGTGCCAGGCTCGAGATCAATGACATATTCAACTGGCTGGTGAGGAGGCATTCCTGGAAGCTCTTCTAGAAAGACGTCTTGATATTCACAAACGACTGGAATCTGAGAGATGGCATCCAACTCGCCCTTCTCATTGAGAGAAAACAGTCGAATGGTATCATCACGAGCTGCATAGATGATCACATCTTCAGACGAGTGTGTCAATTGAATCTGCCTGGCAGCACAATCAAGTTGAGCCTTGTGCTTAGAAAGCCAGTCCATTCCGAGAATAAGATCAATATCCGAGGTACCAAGGACCATTGGAGAAGATAGAAACTTATAGTCACCCATCTTGATAGAAACATTCGGGATCATCGTGGTAGCCCTCATAGACTTGACCGGAGAAACCACTCCCATAGGTTTACCCAACATTTCCGAAACGAAGTCATGCTTTGAAACAAATGATCTTGACATGAAACAATGCGATGCACCAGTATCAAAAAGGACTTTTGCAGGAGTAGAGTTAACTGGAAAGTTACCCATGATCACTTTTGAAGAGTCCTCTGCCTGAGCTGCGTTCACCATGTTGACCTTTGCAAACTTGTGATAATGCTTGACCACTGCATTGCTGGCAAATCTCATAGGAGGAGGAGGCGAAAGACGCCTTTGGTTGAAGCATTTGTTTGCATAGTGACCCTTCTGCTGACACTTGTTGCATGTGACATCTGAGAGCGGCCGGTGATACGGAGCACTTGACCTTGGAGCATGAGATGAAGCTTTGTTCTGAAAGCCTGGGTTGGGTGGGTGGGAAGATCCATTGCCACCTTTGCTATTCTGCTAATAAGGCAGACGGAATGAAGGAGGAGGAGGCAACCAATACTTTTGCTGCTTAGCTGCCACTTCAGTTGAAGAAGAAGGAGTTGCATCCCTGACTCTCTTCTTGGAAGCATCGCACTTGAGCTGAGCAGCCTCTTGCTTTAATGCCATATTGTAGAACTCATCCTACTTTTTCGGCTCAAAAAGCACAAGAGCTAGTTGCAGATCTTCTCTGAGGCCACCTCTGAATTGATAAATCATGCCCTTCTCGTCAGGGACGTCTTGCTTGGCGAAATGAGCGAGCTTCTGGAACATGATGTTGAATTGGTAAACAGACAAGCTGCCTTGCTTCAGATTGCGGAACTCCTCACGCTTACTCTCAACAACACTCTGAGAAATGTGGTGAGCTTTGAATTCTTGGCGGAAATCATCCCAGGTAATCACATGACCTCCTCTGGAATCTTTGCACTGTTGATACCATTGAGCAGCTTGGTCTTTGAATTGGAACGAATCAAACTTGACAAAGTCCTCAGGCCTGACGTTGCTGCACTCAAAATGTTTGCAGATATCCATGAGCCAATCATCAGCGTCTGTGGCCTCGACACAGTTACTGAAGGTCTTTTGCTGGTTTGCGAGGAACTGGTTGAGGGTAGCAAACTAAGTTTGATTGTTGGCATGGCCTTGATTTCCTTGGTTGCACTATTGCAAGAGTTGCATAATCAACTACGTGTTGGCGTTGGTAGAGGCCATCACAGCTTGCCATGCCTCTGGAGGTGGAGGTGGTGGCGGCGGTTCCGGATTCTGACGCGTTGGACGAGCCATCCTGAAGAGGGTGACATCCGTTACCATCTTGAAAGACATATATTCAAGCTGAATCAAATGGATCGAAATTGCAATATGTAGCCTTAACATTCGAACAAGAATGAACGAATGAATTCCAAATTAAATGATCACACTTCCATAAATTGAGAAGCCACTTACATAGAGGTAGATGAATAAAACAAGAAGGTACAAACATGAACAAATACTTGCTAAGGATTACCCAATCACAAACCAAATATCCGCGGAAGAAATACTAGAGCTACATGAATTCCCACCTATGAAACTCTCGAAACTTTCCGGTTATGCAATCAGGTGTTGGGGATACATGGGAAGCATAATATCTCACCCAAAACTAGCAAATCCTACATCCAGCTGTATCCATCCTTCAACACACACTACAAAAAGAATACACTTCCGTGATGATACGTGTTTGTCATAGTAGGTCGCTTTTTTTGTCATGCATGTACATCCATGACAAATTTATGACAGAATCAAGATAGTCATACCTGTGCTGTCATAGAAGTGTTCCATGACATTACCAAAATTATCATCACGAAAGTGTCCACTTCCATGACGATAAATCGTGCGTCACAGAAGTGCTTTCATCAAGGGTGACCAACACGTGGCATCCACCGTAACGGAACACCGTTAAGCTATCGGGTCGGGTTTTGGATCCGATAACCTGTTAACAGCCCCAACTAATGGGGATTTTCCACGTGTAAAATCATCATTGGCTAGAGGAAACACGTGTCGGCTCATCGTCGGGACAGATGTCATCCACTCACTGGACAGAAGGCGCCTATGATACGTCGACACGTGGGACGGCCCAACAAGTTTAAATGGGCCGGCCCAACTAAAGGCCCACAAGTTTTTGCGGACCATAATGGGCCGGCCCAGCTAAAGGGCCACGAGATTTTGCGGACCATAATGGGCTGGCCCAGCTAAAGGCGCACAAGATTTTATGGGCCATAATGGGCCGGCCCAGGTAAAGGCCCACAAGATTTTTGTGTGCCATAATGGGCCGGCCCAGGTAAAGGCCCACAAGATTCTTGCGGGTCATAATGGGCCGGCCCAGCTAAAGGCCCACAAGATTTTTCCGACATTAATGGGCCGGCCCAGCTATAGGCCCACAATATTTTGAGGACCCTAGTAGGCTGGCCCATTAACTGGCTGCCATGTTTTGGGCCAAATGCCGGCCCATATTTGATCTGGTCCATTAATGGCCTGCCACGCTCCGGGCCTAATAGTGGCCCATATGAGATCCGACCCGTTAAAAGCCTACCACGTTCTGGGCCAAATTACGACCCAGATCAGGTCTGGCCCTTTAAGTGGATTTGGGCTCAATTATGGCCCATATCAAATTTGGCCCGTCAACTAGACACTATGCTTTTGGGCCCACTTGCTAAAGACCCACTTAGTAATTCGGCCTGATATTAGTTTTGGCCTGTTAAGGGCCCGTTTAACATTTCGGCCCTATATTAATTTCGGCCTGTTAAAAGCCCGTCATATAGTTGGGCCTAACTACAGCCCGGTTTATATCCGCCCTGCTCGCAGCCGATATCTGATTGGGCCAAACAAGGACCCAGACAATTTTGGCCTGTTAAAAGCCCGTGATTTGATTCGCACAATCATGGGACGGGGTTCATTTCAGGTTGCTACGTAACTAGTAGGAATTAAGAACAAACCTACTCTATGTTGGAAATATGCCCTAGAGGCAATAATAAATTGATTATTATTATATTTCCTTGTTCATGATAATCGTTTATTATCCATGCTAGAATTGTATTGATAGGAAACTCAGATACATGTGTGGATACATAGACAACACCATGTCCCTAGTAAGCCTCTAGTTGACTAGCTCGTTGATCAATAGATGGTTACGGTTTCCTGACCATGGACATTGGATGTCGTTGATAATGGGATCACATCATTAGGAGAATGATGTGATGGACTAGACCCAATCCTAAGCCTAGCACAAAGATCGTGTAGTTAGTATGCTAAAGCTTTCCTAATGTCAAGTATCATTTCCTTAGACCATGAGATTGTGCAACTCCCGGATACCGTAGGAGTGCTTTGGGTGTGCCAAACGTCACAACGTAACTGGGTGGCTACAAAGGTACACTACGGGTATCTCCGAAAGTGTCTGTTGGGTTGGCACGAATCGAGACTGGGATTTTTCACTCCGTGTGACGGAGAGGTATCTCTGGGCCCACTCGGTAGGACATCATCATAATGTGCACAATGTGATCAAGGAGTTGATCACAGGATGATGTGTGACGGAACGAGTAAAGAGACTTGCCAGTAACGAGATTGAACAAGGTATCGGGATACCGACGATCGAATCTCGGGCAAGTATCATACCGATAGACAAAGGGAATTGTATATGGGATTGATCGAATCCTCGACATCGTGGTTCATCCGATGAGATCATCGTGGAGCATGTGAGATCCAACATGGGTATCTAGATCCCACTGTTGGTTATTGACCGGAGAATGTCTCGGTCATGTCTGCATGTCTCCCGAACCCGTAGGGTCTACACACTTAAGGTTCGATGACGCTAGGGTTATAAAGGAAGTTTGTATGTGGTTACCGAATGTTGTTCGGAGTCCCGGATGAGATCCCGGACGTCACGAGGAGTTCCGGAATGGTCCGGAGGTAAAGACTTATATATGGGAAGTCCTGTTTTGGTCACCGGAAAAGTTTCGGGGTTTATCGATAACATAACGGGACCACCGGGAGGGTCCCGGGGGTCCACCAAGTGGGGCCACCAGCCCCGGAGGGCTTCATGGGACAAGTGTGGAAGGGGATCAGCCCCACGTGGGCTGGTGCGCCCCCCCACAAGGGCCCAAGGCGCAAGGGAGAGGAGAAGGGGGCAAACCCTAGGGCAGATGGGCCCTAAGGCCCATCCTAGTGCGCCTCCCTCTCCCCCTCCCCCTTGGCCGCCTCCCTTAGATGGGATCTAGGCTGGCTGCCACCCCTAGGGGTGGAAACCCTAAAGGGGGCACAGCCCCTCCCCTTCCCCTATATATAGTTGAGGTTTGGGCTGCGCATAACACGCGAGTTCCTCTCCTCTATATGATGCAGCCCTGTATCTCTCCTTCCTCCTCTCCTGCGGTGCTTGGCGAAGCCCTGCAGGATAGCCACGCTCCTCCATCACCACCACACCATTGTGCTGCTGCTGGATGGAGACTTCCTCAACCTCTCCCTCTCTCCTTGCTGGATCAAGGCATGGGAGACGTCACTGGGCTGTACGTGTGTTGAACGCGGAGGTGCCGTCCGTTCGGCACTAGGATCTCCGGTGATTTGGATCACGACGAGTACGACTCCATCAACCCCATTCTCTTGAACACTTCCGCTTAGCGATCTACAATGGTATGTAGATGCACTCTCCTTCCCCTCGTTGCTGGTTTCTCCATAGATTGATCTTGGTGACACGTAGGAAAATTTTGAATTATTGCTACGTTCCCCAACAGTTGCATCATGAGCTAGGTCTATGCGTAGTTTATATGCACGAGTAGAACACAAAGTAGTTGTGGGCGTTGATTTTGTTCAATGTGCTTACCGTTACTAGTCCAATCTTGATTCGGCGGCATTGTGGGATGAAGCGGCCCGGACCGACCTTACATGTACTCTTACGTGAGACTGGTTCCACCGACTGACATGCACTAGTTGCATAAGGTGGCTAGCGGGTGTCTGTCTCTCCCACTTTAGTCGGATCGGATTCGATGAAAAGGGTCCTCATGAAGGGTAAATAGCGATTGACATATCACGTTGTGGTCTTTGCGTAGGTAAGAAACGTTCTTGCTAGAAACCCCTAGCAGCCACGTAAAACATGAAAACAACAATTAGAGGACGTCTAACTTGTTTTTGCAGGGTATGCTATGTGATGTGATATGGCCAAAGGATGTGATGAATGATATATGTGATGTATGAGATTGATCATGTTCTTGTAATAGGAATCACGACTTGCATGTCGATGAGTATGACAACCGGCAGGAGCCATAGGAGTTGTCTTAATTTATTTATGACCTGTGTGTCAACATAAACGTCATGTAATTACTTTACTTTATTAGTAATCGTTAGCTGTAGTAGTAGAAGTAATAGTTGGCGAGGCAACTTCATGGAGACACGATGATGGAGATCATGATGATGGAGATCATGGTGTCATGCCGGTGACGATGATGATCATGGAGTCCCGAAGATGAAGATCAAAGGGAGCAATATGATATTGGCCATATCATGTCACTATTTGATTGCATGTGATGTTTATCATGTTTATACATCTTATTTACTTAGAATGACTGTTGTAAAGAAGATGATCCCTCATTAAAATTTCAAGAAAGTGTTCCCCCCTAACTGTGCACCGTTGCGACAGTTCGTTGTTTCGAAGCACCACGTGATGATCGGGTGTTAGATTCTTACTTTCACATACAACGGGTGTAAGCCAGATTTACACACGCGAAACACTTAGGTTGACTTGATGAGCCTAGCATGTACAGACATGGCCTCGGAACACAAGAGGCCGAAAGGTCGAGCATGAGTCGTATGGTAGATACGATCAACATGAAGATGTTCACCGATGATGACTAGTCCGTCTCACGTGATGATCGGACACGGCCTAGTTGACTCGGATCATGTAATCACTTAGATGACTAGAGGGATGTCTATCTGAGTGGGAGTTCATAATTATCCTGAACATAGTCAAAATGACTTTGCAAATTATGTCGTAACTCACGCTATAGTTCTACTGTTTAGATATGTTCCTAGAGAAAATTTAGTTGAAAGTTGATAGTAGCAATTATGCGGACTAGGTCCGTAAACTGAGGATTGTCCTCATTGCTTAATAGAAGGCTTATGTCCTTAATGCACCGCTCAGTGTGCTGAACCTCGAACATTGTCTGTGGATGTTGCGAACATCTGACATACACATTTTGGTAACTACGTGATAGTTCAGTTAAACGGTTTACAGTTGAGGCACCGAAGACGTTTTGAAACGTCTCCGAACATATGAGATGTTTCGAGGGCTGAAATTGGGATTTCAGGCTCGTGCCCATGTCAAGAGGTATAAGACCTCCGACGATTTTCTTAGCCTGCAAACTAAGGGAGAAAAGCTCAATTGTTGAGCTTGTGCTCAGATTGTCTGAGTACAACAATCATTTGAATCGAGTGGGAGTTGATCTTCCAGATGAGATAGTGATGTTTCTCCGAAGTCATTACCACCAAGGTGCTAGAGCTTCGTGATGAACTATAATACATCAGGGACATATATGATGATCCTTGAGATATTCGTGATGTTTGACACCACAAAAGTAGAAATAAAGAAGGAGCATCAATTGTTGATGGTTGGTGAAACCACTAGTTTCAAGATGGGCAAGGGCAAGAAGGGATACTTCATGAAACGGCAATTCAGCTGCTGCTCTAGTGAAGAAACCCAAGGTTGAACCCAAACCCGAGGCTAAGTGCTTCTGTAATAAGGGGAACAGCCACTGGAGCAGAATTACCCTAGATACTTGGTAGATTAGAAGGCTGGCAAGGTCGATAGAAGTATATTGGATATACATTGTGTTGATGTGTACTTTACTAGTACTCCTAGTAGCACCAGGGTATTAGATACCGGTTAGGTTGCTATGTGTTAGTAACTCGAAATAAAAGCTACGGAATAAACAGAGACTAGCTAAAGGTGAGCTGACGATATGTGTTGGAAGTGTTTCCAATGTTGATATGATCAAGCATCGCACGCTCCCTCTACCATCGAGATTGGTGTTTGCGTTGAGCATAGACATGATTGGATTATGTCTATCACAATACGGTTATTCATTTAAAGAGAATAATAGTTACTCTGTTCATTTGAATAATACCTTCAATGGTCTTGCACCTAAAATGAATGGTTTATTGAATCTCGATCGTAGTGATACACATGTTCATGCCAAAAGATATGATAGTAATGATAGTACCACCTACTTGTGGCACTGCCACGTAAGTCATATCGGTATAAAACGCATGAAGAAGCTCCATGTTGATGGATCTTTGGGCTCACTCATTTTTGAAAGGTTTGAGACATGCGAACCATATCTATTGGTGTATATGCATGAAGAAACTCCATGAAAATGGATCGTTTGGACTCACTTGGTTATGAATCACTTGAGACATGCAAATCATACCACATGGGCAAGATGATTGAAAGCCTCGTTTTCAGTTAAATGGAACTAGAAAGCAACTTGTTGGAAGTAATACATTTTGATGTGTGAAGTCCAATGAGTGCTGAGGCGTGTAGTGGATATCGTTATGTTCTTACTTCACAGATGATTTGAGTAGATGTTGAGTATATTTACTTGATGAATCACGAGTCTGAATTATTGAAAGGTTCAAATAATTTCAGGGTGAAGTTGAAAGATCGTCGTGACAAGAGGATAAAAGATCTATGATATGATCATAGAGATGAATATCTGAATTACGAGTTTGGCACAGAATTAAGACATTGTGGAAATTGTTTCACAACTGATACAGCCTGGAACACCATAGTGTGATGGTGTGTCCGAACATCATAACTGCACCCTATTGGATATAATGCATACCATGATGTTTCTTATCGAATTACCACAATAATTTATGGGTTAGGCATTAGAGACAACCACATTCACTTTAAATAGGGCACCACATAATTCCGATGAGATGACACCGTATGAACTATGGTTTAGAGAAACCTAAGCTGTCATTTCTTAAAAAAGTCTGGGGCTACGACGCTTATGTGAAAAAGTTTCAGGCTGATAAGCTCGAACCCAAAGCGGATAAATGCATCTTCATAGGACACCCAAAACAGTTGGGTATACCTCCTGTCTCAGATCCGAAAGCAATAAGGGATTGTTTCTAGAATCGGGTCCTTTCTCGAGGAAAAGTTTCTCTCGAAAGAATTGAGTGGGAGGATGGTGGAGACTTGATGAGGTTATTGAACCGTCTCTTCAACTAGTGTGTGACAGGGCACAGGGAGTTGTTCCTGTGGCACCTGCACCAATTGAAGTGGAAGCTTATGATAGTGATCATGAAACTTCAGATCAAGTCACCACCAAACCTCGTAGGATGACAAGGATGCGTACTACTTCAGAGTGGTACGTAATCCTGTCTTGGAAGTCATGTTGCTAGACAACAATGAACCTACAAGCTATGGAGAAGCTATGGTGGGCCCGGATTCCGATAAATGGCTCGAGGCCATATAATCCGAGAGAGGATCCATATATGAGAACAAAGTGTAGAGTTTGGAAGAACTACTTGATGGTCGTAAGGCTATTAGGTACATATGGATTTTAAAAGGAAGACAGACAATGATGGTAAGTATCACCATTAAGAAAGCTCGACTTGTCATTAAGGTGTTTTCTGACAAATTCAAGGAGTTGACTACGATGAGACTTTCTCACTCGTAGCGATGCTAAGAGTCTGTTGGAATTATATTAGCAATTACTGCATCATTTATGAAATCTTGCAGATAGGATGTCAAAACATTGTTTCCTCGACGATTTTTGAGGAAAGGTTGTATGTGATACAACCGGAAGGTTTTGTCAATCCTGAAATATGCTAATAAGTATGCAACGCTCCAGCAATCCTTCTAAGGACTGGAGTAAGCATCTCGGAGTTGGAATGTATGCTTTGATGAGATGATCAAAGATTTTGGTGTATACAAAGTTTATGAGAAACTTGTATTTCCAAAGAAGTGAGTGGGAGCACTATAGAATTTCTAATGAATATATGTTGTTGACATATTGTTGATCAGAAATGACGTAGAATTTCTGGAAAGCATATAGGGTTATTTGGAAAGTGTTTTTTCAATGGAAAGCCTGGATTAAGCTATTTGAACATTGAGCATCAAGATCTATAAGGATAGATCAAAACGCTTAATGGTACTTTCAAATGAGCACATTCCTTGACATGATCTTGAAGGTGTTCAAGATGGATCAGTCAAAGAAGGAGTTCTTGCCTGAGTTGTAAGGTATGAAGTTAAGACTTAAAGCTCGACCACGGCAGAATAGAGAGAAAGGACGAAGGTCGTCCCCTATGCTTAAGACATAGGCTCTACAGTATGCTATGCTGTGTACCGCACCTGAAGTGTGCCTTGCCATGAGTCAGTCAAGGGGTACAAGAGTGATCCAAGAATGGATCACAGGACAGCGGTCAAAGTTATCCTTAGTAACTAGTGGACTAAGGAATTTTCTCGATTATGGAGGTGGTAAAAGAGTTCGTCGTAAAGGGTTACGCCGATGCAAACTTTGACACTAATCCAGATTATTCTGAGTAGTAAACTGGATTCGTATAATAGAATAGTTATTTGGAATAGCTGCAAATAGAGTGTGGTAGCTGCATCTAGGAGATGACATAGAGATTTGTAAAGCACACACGGATCTGAAAGGTTCAGACCCGTTGAATATAACCTCTCTCACAAGCATAACATGATCAAACCCAGAACTCATCGAGTGTTAATCACATGGTAAATGTGAACTAGATTATTGACTCTAGTAAACTCTTTGGGTGTTAGTCACACGGGGATGTGACCTTGAGTGTTAATCACATATGGATGTGAACTAGATTATTGACTCTAGTGCAAGTGGGAGACTGTTGGAAATATGACCTAGAGGCAATAATAAATTGATTATTATTATATTTCCTTGTTCATGATAATCGTTTTATTATCCATGCTAGAATTGTATTGATAGGAAACTCAGATACATGTGTGGATACATAGACAACACCATGTCCCTAGTAAGCCTCTAGTTGACTAGCTCGTTGATCAATAGATGGTTACGGTTTCCTGACCATGGACATTGGATGTCGTTGATAACGGGATCACATCATTAGGAGAATGATGTGATGGACTAGACCCAATCCTAAGCCTAGCACAAAGATCGTGTAGTTCGTATGCTAAAGCTTTCCTAATGTCAAGTATCATTTCCTTAGACCATGAGATTGTGCAACTCCCGGATACCGTAGGAGTGCTTTGGGTGTGCCAAACATCACAACGTAACTGGGTGGCTATAAAGGTACACTACGGGTATCTCCGAAAGTGTCTGTTGGGTTGGCACGAATCGAGACTGGGATTTGTCACTCCGTGTGACGGAGAGGTATCTCTGGGCCCACTCGGTAGGACATCATCATAATGTGCACAATGTGATCAAGGAGTTGATCACAGGATGATGTGTTACGAAACGAGTAAAGAGACTTGCCGGTAATGAGATTGAACAAGGTATCGGGATACCGACGATCGAATCTCGGGCAAGTATCGTACCGAATCCTCGACATCGTGGTTCATCCTATGAGATCATCGTGGAGCATGTGGGAGCCAACATGGGTATCCAGATCCTGCTGTTGGTTATTGACCGGAGAACGTCTCGGTCATGTCTGCATGTCTCCCGAACCCGTAGGGTCTACACACTTAAGGTTCGATGACGCTAGGGTTATAAAGGAAGTTTGTATGTGGTTACCGAATGTTGTTCGGAGTCCCGGATGAGATCCCGGACGTCACAAGGAGTTCCGGAATGGTCTGGAGGTAAAGATTTATATATGGGAAGTCCTGTTTTGGTCATCGGAAAAGTTTTGGGGTTTATCGGTAACGTACCGGGACCACCGGGAGGGTCCCGGGGGTCCACCAAATGGGGCCACCAGCCCCGGAGGGCTTCATGGGCCAAGTGTGGAAGGGGACCAGCCCCAGGTGGGCTGGTGCGCCCCCCCACAAGGGCCCAAGGCGCAAGGGAGAGGAGAAGGGGGCAAACCCTAGGGCAGATGGGCCCGAAGGCCCATCCTAGTGCGCCTCCCTCTCCCCCTCCCCCTTGGCCGCCTCCCTTAGATGGGATCTAGGCTGGCCGCCACCCCTAGGGGTGGAAACCCTAAAGGTGGCGCAGCCCCTCCCCTTCCCCTATATATAGTTGAGGTTTGGGCTGCTTATAACACGCGAGTTCCTCTCCTCTATATGACGCAGCCCTGCATCTCTCCTTCCTCCTCTCTTGTGGTGCTTGGCGAAGCCCTACAGGATAGCCACGCTCCTCCATCACCACCACGCCATTGTGCTGCTGCTAGATGGAGACTTCCTCAACCTCTCCCTCTCTCCTTGCTGGATCAAGGCATGGGAGACGTCACTGGGCTGTACATGTGTTGAACGCGGAGGTGTCGTCCGTTCGGCACTAGGATCTCTGGTGATTTGGATCACGATGAGTACGACTCCATCAACCCCGTTCTCTTGAACGCTTCCACTTAGCGATCTACAAGGGTATGTAGATGCACTCTCCTTCCCCTCGTTTCTGGTTTCTCCATAGATTGATCTTGGTGACACGTAGGAAAGTTTTGAATTATTGCTATGTTCCCCACACTCTATACAATAAAGAAATTATGGCATAGTAACTAAGAAAAAACCTACACTACACAATAAAGGATTTAAGGTATATTACATCCACTGGGCATCAAAGTTCGCCACCAGTGATCATAAAGTGCAACGAAGAAGCAGATTACAAAAACTGGGCACCATTGCAATGTAACAAAATAATACTAAACCGAGACCACTTCCAAGACAGTTCAAGAAAGGTTTGCCTTGCGGGGGAACTACTGCGCAAGCTGCTGAGCAAGGCTGTGAGACCGGCCTAGCATGTCGGTCATAGCTTCCAGGTGGAGCTGTTTAGCGATGAGGTTCTCATTGGTGTTCTCCGCAATCTTTCTTAGAGATAGGACTTCAAGTCGAAGCTGAGTTGCAGAATGCCTTTCTGCTAGAACTTGGGACTGAAGAAGTCGAACTGATTCAGACAACGAATTTTGTGAGCTTGTCTGACTGTTAGTCTCAAGTAACTTGAACACTGCATCAAGGCAAGACTTTGGGGTTGTCTCGCTGTCTTCAAGATGTTTTGCCTTCTTTGCTGCAATATATGTTGGGTTTGTCTCACAGCCTTCAGCAGGCTTGTGCATGCCATCAGGCATATCACCCTGAAACAAAGTAGAGAGATGACAGGTTTTGCACATGTATAAACAAAGATGATAACTGTTCTATCAATTCTATCCAATTTCAAATTAGAAAATAAGGAGTATGTTCAAAATATCAATAGCATAATTTGGCATTGTTCATAATGCAGGGAGCTTCACCACACTACTGGATTACCATGTCAACATAACAAGCATAGATGAAGGGCAAAGAAAATCATTGTATCTATTTTGGATAATGTGCATGGCATGTTGTTCATATCATCAGCCACATCAGTAAGATAAAACAGGAGATGACATGGTGCAAACGTGGGCTGCTTCACCACACACTGGATTATAGATCCACAAAAACAAGCATACATATAGGGAGTATTAAGTAATGTGCATGGTATGAATAAGGAATTTGGTTTTACAAGTAAAACTTAGAACATACGGTTCTTACAAACATGCATTTTGGTAGAAACAGCAAACTAAACATCAGTAAACGATAGGGAGTATGAGGAAATTAAACAGCTGTTGAGGATAAAGGCTTTAGAAGGACTGACTTACATTAACAGTTAACACCAGCTTTATAATGCCCTTCTCCATGGCAAGGGAAGGATAACTCAAGAATTTTAGCACATAATCTTCTTCATAAGCATTGCCTGTACTCTACATCTTGTAGAGAGTAATTATAGATATGATAATACTAGAAGGGATAGAGGATAATGAAGATAAGATGCAGATTGATGCTACATAATCAACTACCAATCCCTGGAAGTACAAGCGTTACAGGACAAAATGTACTGGCAAGAGCAATTGGCTACACTTCTACACTGGCATTGTCTGTGTATTCTACTTGTTGGTAAGATTAAATATAGATCTCATCTTTTTTAGCAAATGGTGGGCGAGGGAGATAAGATGCAGAATGCTACAAAATGAACCAATCCCTCTTCCCACAATACAAGATTGTTTTGAACACTGGTGTACTGTACAAAACGTTCTTATATTATGGGACGGAGGGAGTAGCTGTTAATGTATGTACAGTGATAGACCATGTTCAGTCCTGACAAGAGGACTATAGAGCTAAACCTCTTCAAAAGCATTGGGTTGATTCTAAATTTATGTAAGAGTCCATATGGATCTTATAATGTCCACCAAATGGATGATTACGAGGCTAACACGTGCAGTGATGCTACATAATCGAAGAACTATGAAAGTAAGTATGGTCATACAGGGCAAGAGGTACTCACAAGAGCAATGCAGTGTGTAGTATAGTTGCGAGATTCTGTGGTCCCTTGAGACGAATGTTCTTCTGCTAACAGTTTTTGTACAAGTGAGACATTAAGGCAAATGCAGAAATGTAGTTCAAATTGTGATTTGATATCATAGACAGTACCTTACGCTGCAGCCGAGACCAATGTGTAACAAGATTATTCCGGTCACCGTTGGATAAATGTAGCACCGGAGACTTTACAGAAATTTCATTCAGAGGCTTGCCATCGAAGTGCGCTTGCCTCAGGTAGGAACGATACTTCATCAATGAGTGCTTGAAAAGCGCAACCAACCTTTGCTTGTCATCACAATCCAGTTTGCGCCTCGCCTATTTAAAAGAATGAAATCTTGTGTCTTCTGTCATCAGAAACATATGCAGTAATGACCATGAATAACATTAGTACATTACTTACGCGTAAGTTGCGGAGGAAGATTGGAAATTGTTCTGTGTCTGCGGTATAATCTTTCCATGAAGGAAAGATGCGCACAAAGTTCCTGACAACAACATAAGCTTCGTCTTCTAAACTGGGAATAAATGGAACAGGGGTCCTATTTGCTGCAATTGGGGCTCTCTCTAGTTCGAAAAGGGATTTGGCAACTAGATTTGGTGTACTCTTTGCTGGAATGGGGTTTTTGCGTCATACAGCTGGTGCTATGTCAACTGGCATAATCATACTGTTTTCTGCAGTTGGGGTCTGCTGAGTTGGGGCATCAGAAATGACCAGTGTAGTAGGGCTAGAGTCTGCAAGAGTTGGGGTATTTTGTGGGTCAAGTGATATTGCAACTACACCTGATGGGCTATTTGATTTATCAGGTGCCACTACCTTTTCCAAATACTTTGTTTGTGCTCCCCCACAATCAGCAATCGCCGTCTTCCTTTTGAACGTCTGATACACAAGAACAACATTTGAATGGATAAATATGGTATGATGACAGATGGAATATGTACTAAAATGGATAGGCAGGGCGTATTCACATGCACAATGTGTAAACTAAGCTAATGGCAGTTCAACAAAGTAGAAGCAATGCAAAGCATCAGTTGCAAGATATGTGCGAGCAATGTAACCTTGGAAAGTTAGAGCAAGTACCTTGATGGGTGAATAAGATAGGGCATCTTACTCTGACTCCTCCACTAGGGAGCTACATTGACTTAGGTCTCCCTCTAGCTCAGAATCACTGTTAGGATCATATTCTGAGCATGAATCTGTAGGTGGAGAGTGTTTTCATTGCATTGCATCCAGACTTGATTTCAGTCCCTTAATGCCAAGTTTGACAGCCATGGCATTGTTCTGCTTTATTCTTTTCATGCACGCAAGCTCATAATCATTATGATGCTGTTCAGAATCTGAGATTCATGAAAACATAAAAATTAGTCAGATTATCTATGGAATGCATTGCGGTTTCAACTCGGAGAGTGTCTCCCTATAAACCCCTGCATATGCAAAGTTCACCTCCCCAACCGTGCTGACCAGACCACACACAGAGATACACACCCGAGCGGCGAACATGCATTTTCGAAACTAATTTAGGAACATTTAGCTGACCAATTAAACAACTCTGTTTTAATAATATCAGATTCGTATTTGAACAACTAAGCTTGTTTAGCTTGATGGGTGGAGCAGTGCTATTATGACACGAAGCATGTATTCTGATCGTATAGTGATCATAAAAGGGGAAAACTCTAAACATATATTTTTTAGCAAAAGAGGGTTTCCCCTTTGATTTCTATTAAAGAAACCACCACGGAACCAACATGATCAATTAAACCCTAAGCATGATCAATTAAACTATATTATGGCTGTGCCATGGCAGATTTGAAGCTGCAAACCGAAGAAATGATATTTAGCATCCATTGTTTGCTTCGAACTAAGAACTAAATTCTAAGAGCTGAAAAGAAAGTAGAGTAACCAAGTTAAGATCTATTTTCTGGTTGAGATCAAAAAGTTGAGGAGATATGAAGTACCACCTCTCTTGCGGCGCCGTGTAGGCATCGGGGGTGCGATGGCTGTCGGTGGCGTTGAAGCAGATCTGCAACGGTAGATAGGTGCATCGGGAGATAAGTCCCGTTGCGGTGGAAGAGAAGGTCGTGTGAGCGGCCACGACAAAGAGGATGACGGCGCCAATGAAGCGAGAGGACGCGATGCAAGGCTATTGGTCCGTCGCCATGGATGAGAAATGTCCATGTCTAGTAGTGGATGACGCGGTCTTGGTAGGCGCTCCGGCATGGTGGAGGACGATGGAGATGGATGTGGTGGAGGATGGCGGCGATGGATGGGGTGGCGAATGGAGGCTGGTGTGGGAATGGGGTGTTCTAGAGCGGACGGTGTATGAATGGGAAAATGGAGGGAGAGGTACGGGGAACCATGTTTCTGGGATGCGCCGGTCTGAAATATGGGAAAGTTATGAACTTATCCCCCGTTTCAAATTTGTACGTCTCGTCGGTTGGGGATAGGACGGTAATCTCGCATCTCCCAAATATTTGCCGGTAACTATTTCGGGCGAGGAGAGGGTGTTCTGCCGCCCACGGTTGGCGCCCATGGTGTATGAACAGGGCTGACAAGTAGGGCGGTTGTGTCACGTCTGATGGAAGTTACACATATGCCCCTATTTAAAATATTAGCCTACATCTATTTCGGACGAAGAGAGGGTGTTTTGCCGCCCACCGTGTATGAATGGGGAATGGAGGGAGAAAGAGAGGTCTTTCAGACGAGCTTGAATCAAATGAGTTTTGCCGCCCATGTTTGACGCCCATCGTGTCAGAATGGGCTCAGAGACGGTCGTGTCACATCTAATTGAACTTACTAACCTACCCCTATTTAGAGCAGTGGAAATGGGGCCGATGGATTGTCCGTGTAATGGGTAGATAGTAATTTCCATCTCCCGAACACTTGGCTTCGGGCAACCGATGTGGGAGTGGACATTTTGCTGTTTCTTTTGAATTTTGGGACAATAAGCATCCATGTTTACCTTGGCAACCAAATTCGAATCCATTTTTTATTCCTATGTTAATCTTTATAAATCATTCTATGTGTTTTTATATATCTTCAAAAGGATGACAAATATGTATTCCACTGTCATATATGAATATGGTTTACAAATGCCGATACTCAAATTCAGAAACTAGAATCCAGTTTAAGGTGAATTCGAATATCTGGAACACTTCATGTCCAACTCAAATGTCACACGCAGCATAATGTGTACTCCCATTTAGATATGTACACAAGCGATGTATCAAGATTCAAATACCGAGTCAATCAACCAAGAATGTACGGAACTAACAGACATATAAACACTTATAGAGTATATGGATCAATAATATCAACTACCATACATAAGCCATGCCGCTGTACTTTTTTTGGCTACAACAACATCCTTTTTTTAGCCAGCATCTTGGCCCTTTCCGATGCGTGCCACTTATGGTCCATCTGTACTACTATTGCTGAATGCACATTCAGCCCAATTGGCATATTTGTATATCTGGCACAACAATCCAAATGAAATGTCTCTGAGTCTTATCAATTAATACAGACGTGTGGTCAAATAAAATTACAAACAAAAAAAACAAAAAAACAATTATTACATGATCTCTAAAACAAATGGTTTGATTGATTACATGAACAAACAACACAAGGTTATTCAACTATGGAAAGAACATTTCACCTATGATTTACCAAGTAGGAATTTAATTTCCTTTTTTCCTTCAGGACCATAACAATCTGGTCAGTCTCAGCTTGCTCCGTTTTGATATCCACCAAATATTTAATGGTTGTACTGTTTGTGATTGTGCTCTTTGCTTCCTCAACATGTCAACTTCATCTCTAAGTGCAGAAGCAGAATCTCTTTCTACCACTAGTTTAGCCTCTAGAGCATCAGCAGTTGGCAATTCATAATGCATGATTGGGCCGGTGCCACTGCTGTGGGATGATGCAACGTCCATGGGGACCTCACTCTTAGATATTGGGCTAACTTGTTTTCACATTAAAGTTCCGATTGGACTCAGAAAAGTTGAAGTTAGCAAAACATCTCAACTGGGAGTTATAACAGCAAACCAGTTAAACAAACAAGGAATTAAAGAGTTTCAATTGGATGCTGAAAAGTAGTTATTAACATCATTGTAACCTGTTGTTGCAGCAGCAAAGCAGTTAAACAAACAACTACATATTTAAGTTAAGGCAAACAGGTAATTCTTAGAAGTAAGTATCAAATACATAGATAGGCGTAGTCTACAATATGATTAATAGGCTGTGCCATTATGTAATCAGTAGCAAACTAAATTAAGCCAAGCAACGTAATTGTACAATTTTGCAATAAGTGGCTAACTAAAATTCCGAGAAGCAGGTAACTGAACTTATGCTAGTTCTTTGTACAGGCACACTTCAACTTCTTTTTCGCTTACAAGGTTGTACGAAGGAGTCCATGGCATCAACTGCATGGGTAAGTCGAATGGTTAATCTGGTAAGATGGTGCGTTCTTGATGTGTTATATGAGGACGTGTAGTCGGACTAGTTGTAGCCAAACACATCACACTGGCTTTTACTATATATTTCATGTGATTACTTTTGGCGTATCGAGATCTAAGCAATCTACAATAGGATGAAAAGACTGGCATCCTTCACATTATTGGTGAACTCAGTTCATAGAAACAAGCAATTCAACCATTCTGTGGGTAAATCAAAAGCGCCACTAGAATATCTTTCACTATCCAATCATACACGCAAAAAGGGGCGACGCCACCATAGGGGCTGGTATGGGCGGCCGTCTTAGGTGGCTGGAAAGTGTGCACCTAGTTTGAGTCGTCCAGGTTGGCCCACGCTAGTTTTGTTCGTCCCAACGCACGAGCATGCAATGTCAAAAATGAAGAAAAATGTTTCAATTTGGATGGGCCAATAACATAAGTGCAAGGTAGGCCCTATAGCAGGCTCGCGGCCCAAACGAGCGCCTCCCATATCGATCGATACCAGGAAAAATCCCAATTCATTTGCTCCAGCCTCCAATCTGGTTCGTTCCTAACCTAGCCGCCACTGGACAGACCGACACAGCACTTCCTCGCCCTCGTTGGAGGGCGGTCACCGTGCTTCAAGCGAACGTAAGGACAAGAAGATGAAGATCCAACCCTGGGTGTAGCCTGCGTGGGAGGCAGCGGCGGCAGCACGGGCATGGCATCGAGCTTGCGCAAACGGACAATCGCAGCTTGCAAGAGTAGCATGCGCAACGAGCAGGTACATCACATCCCTGATTATATCTAATTCAACTCTTCAATTTCTGGCCAATAGTTAAACCTGGCGGTGTTGTAAAACTGCTTGTATGTAGGGAATCTTTGAGAAAATGAAACCAATTTCAACTTATTTTATAACTCCCCCAATCAATACTGGACTGACTGAATCTGACGTATCTAATCAAGTTTCCGGTGCAAACATACAAGCTCATGTTGTTCTTGAGCCTGAAATGTCTAATGAACAGACTGCTAATGAAGGATTTGATGCAAACATTTTACATGCTCCTGGTGATGAACATATAGTGTCTAATGAGGGATCTAATGCAAGCATTTTGCAAGCTCATTGAAGGATTTAGTGTCTAATGATGATCTACTATGTTGAGAGAGACAGAGATTTGCAGGCATTGATGACAAGCAAATTATAGTGCATTTTCATAGCTTGAGGAAACGTCGAGGCCATCTACCAGAAAGTCCCCGTATCATGACAACATAGCATACATACTTTTCTAATCTGTTGTTTTAAACTATTGGCATACTTGTGCAGGATAGATATACTGATATGCAGTTTGCGCACTTGTTATACGTGCAATTACACTTTGATATTTTCAGCCAGAGAACGAATAATTCAAGCAGGTACAAACCATGTTTGTAGTCCTTGTACACTATGTTGCATTTTGTGTTTTTTGGTACTTGCATCATTTAGTGTTTATAATCCGAACTACTTTGGATCATTAGCTAGTTTTCAAAGTGCATGTAGCTTCACATTTCTCAAGTTATGTTGATTTGCGGAGTGCAAGTGCCTTCATATTTTTTAAGTTAAATGTTCGCCCCTGGTAACTTGAATTCGTGGATCAGCCACTGCACACAAATCATACACGAATGTCAGTACGAATTAAATGAAATGCAGGGACTTACGCTAGCTCGTTGTACAGGCTCACTGAAGCTCTGCTTGCGCTTGGGATGTTCCGTGTACAAGTCCATGTTACCACTTGCTTGGATGTGCAGGCCTTGTGCTCCTTGCATCCCCCTCTGCATTTTTGACACGGCGAATGGTTGATCAAATAAGAGGAATCGACCTTGATGTTGTACCAGAGGACAGATACTTACAAGGTTATACGGGTGTGCAGGATGTGTACCAGATCCCGTAGCGCCGTCATGCTTCACTAAAATATGGATTTTCTTGTTTCAGATGATATCTCCAGAAGAAATAAGAGTTCAGGTCAGAGTTGCATAGGCATGTAAGCTAAGAGAGCAGTGAAAGGATATCCAAACATCATCGGAACAGGGCACAAGGGAGTGATGTGTGGATACCTAGTTTGGGCCAGCGTTTGGGCATGCTTGCCTAGCTAGAGTGCGGGTCACTTTAGAGCTGTTGAGGGTGATGCGATGGCGTTGGCTGGCCGTGCACGGCTACAGATCATGAGTGGCAGCGGAGCGCTACGATGCGGTGGATGAGACCGTTGGTGAAGCCCCAACGGCCTCGGGGGGTGGAGGTGCGACGATGTGCTCGGTGAAGTAGCCCCGGTGAGCTGGGAGACGCCGGCGGTGATGCGCACCTGATGTGGTGGAACTCGGTGTCTGTGAGGCACGTCGGTTGCAGCGGCTGACGTTGTCGATGGACCACCCCGTGCGGTGGACGAGGGCGTAGATGAGGTAGCTCCGGTGCGGTGGTGACGCGCGACCGTCGTCTTTGTCGTCGTCGTCCGGCACAGAGGTGGGGAACGATGGGGAAATAGACGAGACGAGGGGCGATTCGAGGGTTGGCGGCGAATTAGGGATTTGAGCAATCTGGGCACGGAAGGGGATGGTGGGTGGCTGGGTGCTACGCGTCCGTCCGACACACGCGGCCACCCTGACAGGACTATGCTTCGGTGCCTTAAGGCACCTGCCTTTGTGTCCATGACATATGGGCCCAACAGGTGGCTGGCCCACATGTCAGTGACCCAAAGGAAGTTGCCTTCAAGGCACCGAAGCAGCATCCACCCCGACACGACCCTGGTTTGCCTGGTGCGCCTACATTTGAGAATGCAAACGAATCTTCTTTCATTTGCAAACAAATCTGTATGTATTGCCATGCCCGTGTTTTCCTTGCAATAATTAGTCATTCGAAATGAGATACTCCATCCGTTCACTTTTGTAAGTCGTTTCAGACAACTTAAAATGAACTGTTTTGCACATTGTCTGAAATGTCTTCAAGGTCTTATAAAAGTGAACAGAGGGAGTACTATAAATTAATTAATGAGGAGTTATTTGAAAAAAATTGAAATGGTACCCACGCTAACGTGGATTAGAGTGTGTGTCACATAATTAGTTATTTGAATTAGAGTGTGTGTCACTTAGTTAGCTATTTGAATTAGAGTGTGTGTCACGTAGCGATCTCCAATTCTAACGTGGATTTCGCATTTCACTATATCCATGCTACTTTTTTAATACAAATTCATATGTATATTATGAACACCATGGTAGTGAGAAAACTTTTGGATGGATTCAAACATATCTATACTACTCTATAGTGTACCAGTTTTGAATGGGAGCTGGCGATCAATCTTGACCATTCACGTCCTAAATCCAACGGCTGAAAGTAGTGGGATTCGCAGTGAACAGTGCATGGTTGCTGTATCCACCATGTTCTAGAATGAACCCTGATCCTTCTCAAGAGATGTGGCCCATGCTGATTCTCATGGGCTAGCCATGTTATAGCTTGGGTTGGGCAACGAGTTGAGCCCAGAAAAATTGGTTTCGGGGGAGAAACATTCCATTTTCTTTACTAACATTTTTTGTGGGATTTTTTGTTAACAAATTGAAGGGATTACATATATTAATTCCGATTTTCCTTACAATATAATTTATTTATGCATCTATAAATCAAGATTTTTTTTGCTTCGAATCTATTAGCAAGTCTATGTTTTTTCCTATCAAAAATCATCCCATAATGTTAAAACATGCATTGCACATGCATACATACTAGTGACCTACAAAATAGCACAACAAACTGAGTCAATGTCAACTTTTCGAAACTTAGTATGGCACGAATTTGAAATAATTACCTGTATGCCTGGTCCTCGGTTCAAATGTTACAATGTACACCG
>NC_041382.1:648961076-648997811 GCF_002162155.2 Triticum dicoccoides
AACGCTACATACTTCCTGTATCGGTCAATCTTCCTCTCCTAACCACCTTAGGAAGCTATCGGTTTCCAACACATGTTCATTATTTATCTCCATGTTTCGATCTCTAGGTCTCTCAACTACACAACCCCTTTTTCCACTCTGTTACCAAATGTATTTACCTCACACACCCGCCATTGCACCCCATGCGGAGCTCTCTCTCTCTCCCCCTCTCCCTCTCACCCTCTCGCGCTAAATACATGCATTGCCTATCTAGCCCCCAACCTCTCGTGCATGCGCACGCTCACACGTTGTATATCTAGGTCACTCCCTCGAGACTGTCTCACTCTTTCTTCCGCACAGAGGGCCACACTTGCTCAATCTCGCTCTCTTTATCTGAGTCTCATTTAACCTTGTTTTCTTGCACACACAAATGATATATCTCCCTGTTCGGGCCTCGATCGACACACTCTATACTCTCTGACGCAGGTTGTCTATCTAGGTCAGTCCATCCAAGCCGCCACCACTCTTTCGACCTCATGGTGGGCCACGCTCACTCAATCTCTCTCTCTCTCTGTGTGTGTCTCTCTTCGTATGTCTCGTTTGACCTAGCTCTTTCTCGGACAAAAACGATATATCACCATGTTTGAGCCCAATTCGACCTATTCACATTGTATACTCTCTCACGCACATCGTCTATCTAGGTCACTCTCTCCAACCCGTCTCACTCTTTCGATCGCACGGCGACCCTACGTGATCGGTTGACCTTGCTTCCTCCCACGCACAAAATATATCTACACATCTGTGACTGGATCATCTCTCAAGCTCTATCTTACAGCCCTCACCCTTGCCAAAAAGCTCAATCGGACAATATCTCTCCAGAGCATATATATTTGTTCAATGAATGTCGGACCACACTCACTTTGTCTCTCTATCTATATGTCTCTCGACTGACCTCACTTTCTCACACCGTATGTTCCACGCGTTGAAGCTACTACCTCTCCATCCCTCGCAAAGCCGGAGCTATTTACATTGCGAGGGGCACTCCAACCTTGGATTAATTTGTGTAGGCATTTATTCCGGTCGGTTTAGATTATATTTTCGTAGCATTCGGCCCACAACTACTCCAATCACCGTAGCAGGTAATTAAGCTACGGGGAGCACCTAATATGAGCACCGGGGAGCCGTTGGATCGAAGATGCAGCGGCACACACGAGGCTTGAATGTTTTATTTGCAAAAAAAAACCTTTAGAGAGTTTGGAAATTGCGCATAATTACAAAGACTACTCCCAAGCCATTGGATCTCACTTCCAACAGTGTAAAAACTTGTATCACCATAGCATCTAAGCTGCGGGCTAGATGTGATATTCTATGCCGCTGTCATTTTTGTTCGTAAACTTGCAAAAAAAACATGTAACTCGTGCCGTTACTTATCTAACCGCGCAAAGTGTTTGTTCAAAAAAACCATCCTACACTGAAATATCGGAACAACACACGGGGGTCCCACTTATCATTAATCAAATTTGGACCTAAAACTAACAAATCTGAAAGACGAGATTCGAACCGGCAACCTGGACTACAAAGCATCACTCGATAGCCGGAAAAAATGAACGGTTGTTGGCTTTGTCCCATAGCTTGATTTTGTACAGTACTTGCGTTGGGTAGAGTAGAGGGAGTGCCTCGTCAACACATGCATGACCGTTATCTCACTTACTGGTGGGTCCCAGGTCTGCGATCTCAATCTCTCTTCTCTCCATCGTCTAACCTTTGCACGGGCACACACGAAGAGCGGCGCTAGCTTGCCGTGGTGTTATTACAACCAAAAAAACTTGGAAAATATAAGAATCACCTAGAACAAGAAACGTTGTGGCTGGTCGAGACAGAGCTAACCACATCTATCCTCCGTGCCACGTTTGCATGATGAAGCTGTGTGGCTAGTGGGCTGTTTTCAACCGACTGGCTGGGTCCCAAGGTCGAACCGTAGGTACTACGTGTGATGCAGTATATTTTTACATGCACATTTTTCCTCCGTGTCGAGACGTGGCACACCCTACCGCGCGGTTTCGGGGTCCTCCCAGGTGGTGCACGCATATATTCTTCCCAACGTGGGACGCCATACCGTGCGTTTTCTAGGTCCTCCTCGGTCAAATCACGAAAGACCACCTTTCCCGCCGAGTACATCAGTGAAGCACGGTGGCTAGCTAGTTGGGCTAGTTCGACAGATTAGCTAGGCCCCCGCCACATTTGTTTTCACCCCTTTTTTTATCTACTTGCCGGCAGGTAAATTTAAATATCCACCACGGCGTTGCTCTGGTGTTTGGGTGCGGCAGGATTTTTGTTTTTCTGATTGACGAGAGCAGGCGCGGCAGGATTTTCAATTTTTTGATTGATGGGAGCAGGCGCGGCAGCAATTAGTCACGATGACTCTGCCTGTCCCACTGCTCCCTGATGTGAGAAGTCATCGACTGGTGTTTTACTGTGGTGAAAACCAAAAGATTCTCCACTCCCTTCGCCTTCCCGTAGATTGCATTGCCTTTCAGCCATTTCGCCCCCTTTGCTTCCTCTCTCCATTGCTTCTACCTAGTGCCATGGCGGCGCAGCAGATCACAGAGTCCAAGGTGAGGCTCCTGACACAGGAGCTCCATGCCAAGGATGCAGAGCTCAGGGCCAAGGACATGGAGCTCCGTGAGCTCAAGGAGGAGAGGAGTGCCATGCTCCTCCGTTATGTGCGGGATTTCACGGAGCTTCAAAAGCGGTAGGCGTCCACCACAAAGATGCTCGAGGCGTCGGCGGAGTTGCCGCAGAAAGCGGGAGATACGATAGGCTATCAAGGGAGCCGGCTGGAGCGCGAGTGGGCCGATCGTGACGAGGTCCAGGATCGCCTCAGCCACTTGGTGAACCAAGTTGCCACGCACATGTTGCGGCTGCGCGATGCCTACCGTCATGCCAGCGTGTCACATCCCCAGAATACCTGAGTGAAATAGTTGCATCTGCACTCATGCATCATGTCTAAAATTTCTGAAAGTTGAATTGAGGTTTGTTGAAACCCTCAGAAATCAGTTCAAAAATAACCAACTTTAAAATCTTCTCAAATGAGTCCAAGAAAATGTCCCTGGTATTCTATAAAAATATTGGCAAGAGGTAAAATTCAAACCAATATTTTTAGGAGCTCAGTAACATTTATTTTGGCCATTTGAATTAATCCAATAAATATTTGAATTGGAACTATATTTATTATATAATAAATATATGTTCAATAATTCTGAAAAATTGTTGCGTGGCTTTGGATAATTCCATTTAGTTCACACACTTATTTTCATGAAGTTTAAAATCGATTTGGTGTTAAAACTAAATCAAAAACAAACTGCAAAAATTAGAAAAGAGGAAACAAATAGGAAACACACACAGAGAGAGAGAGTGCTCACCTGGCTCAGCCCACCAGGCCCAATACTGTGGGCCCAGCCCACAGGGGCACGCCCGTCTTCTTCCTTTAGCCAGTAGGCAGAGGAGAGGCATGGCGCGCGTGCGTGCGGCTTCGGCCACCTCCTGCTTCCACCTGGGAGCCCCGATCCTTCCCTTGTCGCCGCCCTGGACCCCTCTCTGCCTCTCCCCGTTGCTCTTTGCTCTCGCCCCCTCCTCTAACCCTCTCTCTCGCGCGCAACCGAGCGTTGACATCGCCGCCGCTTGCTGCCACCGTGCCCACCGAGCTCGCCTAGCCTTCCCACCATGGCAGAAAGATCCGCCGTTGAACTCTATGCCATCTCCGCCGATCCATGCGACCGGATGCGCCCCATAGCGGCTTCCTCGACCTCTTCTTCAACCTTCGGGCTCCGAGATCACCGGCGACCCCGCGCTCGACTCGCTGCCTCCCCGAGCTCTCTAAGGCCACCGCTGCACTTGTCGTGAGCTCCTCTTTCGTCTCCCCCTAGCCACGTCGCTCGAGCTGCCCCTAACCCCGTTGGCCATCACAGCCGAGAGCTCGGCTCCACCGGCCATGTCGCCGTTGTGGCCATAGATGCGTAAGCTCGAAACAGATCGCGTCACCGCACTCACCACGTCCCTAGGAGCCTGCAGCACCGCTCCGCATCTCCTGCCGTGCCTCCTAGCGACGACCCCGAACTCGTCCGAGCTCTGGCAGCCGCCAACGTCGTCGCCGGCGCCTTTTCTGACCACCCCGAGCCCAAACACCACCACCGCTGGACGAGGACGAGTCTCCGCGTCATGTAAAGCCTCTCCGCCACGCAAATGGTCGCCTGTGGGCGATTCCCGATGCCTCCGCCGCGTTCGGCCTCGCTGGTGGCTAAACGCCGGCGGGTTGACCACTTTGACCGCCAGTGGTTTAGCCCCGGTTGACCTGGGGATTTAACCTCCCCTGGGTATATGACATGTGGGCCCCGCCCGACTAATTAAACTGGTTTAGGTCTATACTTAATTAGTTTGAGCTAGGTTAGTGCTAATTAAACTAGGTTAGTTTAGTTAGACACTGACACGTGGGCCTCACTGGTCAGTTTGAGCTGGGCCGCCCTGTTGACTCGCTTATGTCATGCTGATGTAGTGCTGACGCAGTAATTCATTTTCTGGAATTAGTTTAATTCTAGATAATTATAAAATCCAGAAAATTGCCTAAACTTCTAAAAATCATAGAAAATCAACCGTAACTCCAAATTAAATAATTTATATATGAAAAATTATCAAAAAAATTCAAGGAATCTGTTTATGACATTTGCATGCATGTTTGATCAACCTAGGGTTTCTATACATGGCAATTTGCATAATTGACATTTAAATAAGCACATATGGAGTTTGAATTAGAACCCTTGGTTCAAACCAACTTCATTTAATATGGTTGCTAGTTGCATTAGCTCAATCCACAGCATATTGCCATGACATTATCATGCATCATAATTGTTGCATTGCATTAATTGTGTTCCTCTTTGTTTGCTGGTATTTGTCCCCTCTCGATAGACGTGGTTCTGACGATGTGTTCGATGACACCGATGAAGAGCTATTTTATCTTCAGAATTGCCAGGCCAGCAAAACCCCCTTGTTCATTCCGATACAATCCCACTCTCTCGCTCCTGCTCTCTTTTACTACATTAGGACAACAACGATTCATCTGTTACTTGCTGCAGTAGTTGAACCCCTTATCCTCTGCATGACCTGTCATTGCCATAGTAAATAGATGAAACCCACTAACATGAGTAGGAGTTGTTTGAGCCCTGATGTGCCTACTGATTCATGCTTGTTTGTCATGCCTGCTACTACTTAGAGTTGAGTCAGGTCTGATTCATCGGGGATGAATTGGAACAGTGATGAACATGTCCTACTGTGTGTGAGCTAAGTGTGTGAAGACGATTTGGTAAAGGTAGCGGTGAGAGGCCATGTAGGAGTACATGGTGGGTTGTCTCATTGAAACCGTTCTTAGGAACTGAGTTCTGTGTTTGTGATCCATGAACAGCTACTACCACGCATTGGGCCCGAAACCAATGGACCCTCTCGACTTATTAACTGCCCTTGTCCTCTGTCCAGGAGTTGCAACTAGTTTCTTGTGTTTGTAGGATATGTGTTGGCGGCCGTGCGTAGTGCTGACCCTAGGGGTGGGCTATGATGCGGTAGATACACCATGGCACGGTGTACCGGGTGCCCGTTTGGTGTCTCGGGAACCCTGCACACATCGTTTGGGGCTGTGAGCGAAACTCCGGCCGGATCTCCTCGCGGATGGAACCCGAATAGGCGATAAACCTGGACTAGAGACTTGTGTGGTTAGTCAGGTCGTGGCCGACTCCCTCGTCAGGCTTCTGCTTGAAGGTTGCCGAGATACACGACGTGTACATGGTGGTAAGTGGCGAGAGCGTGTGTGAAGAAGTACACCCCTGCAGGGTTATAAATGATCTATTCGAATAGCCGTGTCCGCGGTAAAGGACTTCCGGGTTGCCTATAACAGTTCATAGACAAGTGAAAGTGGATACTCTAAAACTTGCAAGATAAGCGTGAGTGATATGGATGGCATTCTCATAGGGAGACGGGGCAGATCCATAGTGGTGTATTGATTGGTGAATATGTGGACTCGTGTGCGCCACCTCAAAAGAGTTGCTTGCAGTCGTAGTTCAGGTTAGCCACTGAGTCAAAGCTGGCTTGTTGCAGTTAAACTCCACTACCCCTTTGTTGATACTGATGCATATGTAGATAGTTCTGATGTAAGTCTTGCTGGGTACATTTGTACTCACATTTGCCTATTTTATGTTTTGTAGAGAGACGTTAGTCTCGCTAGTAGTTCTGTGTGGACCTCAACATTTAGCTTGATTCCTCAGCTACAATATTGAGCCCTCGGCAGGATCTGGTAGATAGTCAGGCTTCTCAGCCTTTTCATTTGTAGATGTCTGTACTCAGACATGTTAAGCTTCCGCATGTGCTTTGAGTTGTATGCTCTGAATGTTGCGTCATGAGACCCATGTTTGTAATATCTCGCTCCTCGGAGCCCAATGAATAAATGCTTGAGTCGTAGAGTCTTGTTGTGATGCCATGTTGTATTTACACATATCGAGCATATTGTGTGTATGATTGAAATGCTTGGTATGTGTGGGATCCAACAATCTAGTTGTTTATCCTTGGAAGCCTCTCTTATGGGGAAATGTAGTCTAGTGCTTCCTTGAGCCATAGTAGTCCGCTACAGCCCGGTTCACCAGAGTCCTGCTAGCCCAACACTACTGCTCAGGACACTTGACTGGCCGGCATGTGTTTCACTTTGTTCCTGTGTCTGTCCCTTCGGGGAAATGTCACGCGGTGACATCCGGAGTCCTGCCTAGCCTGCTACAGCCCGGGTTACCGGAGTCCTGTTAGCCCAGTGCTACAACCCGCATTCGCACGCTGCTGACCGACATGCTCAAAGTTGATTCATGTATGCCTGTCCGCATGGGTTAGTGCCGCTTTGGGTTCATGACTAGCCGTGTCGGCCCGGGTTCTCTGTCATATGGATGCTAGCGACACTATCATATACGTGAGCCAAAAGGCGCAAACGGTCCCGGGCCATGGTAAGGCGACACCCGTGGGAATACCGTGCGTGAGGCCGCAAAGTGATATGAGGTGTTACCGGCTAGATCGATGTGACTTGGAATCAGGGTCCTGACACAGCGCGACGATGCCGGCCGTCGGGCTAAACCCGTTCGACCACCCGGTCAACTTCAACGAGTTGCAGCTTCCTGACCTGGTCTCCTTCTTCACCTATATCTCCGAGGAGCTGAGCCATCTCCGCGTGATGGTGGGGGCTGAGCTGGACAAGGAGGGGTTGCGAGCTGCCGTCACCGTTGCTGGGCGAATCCTTTCAGGGCTCCATCACCGGAATCCATTCGTGCCATTGGACGCCGTCTTTGACGAGCTGGCTCCCATTGACCGGGAGCAGGCTCTGCGGGCGGTTGCACCCCGCATCACCAACGTCATGCGCCTCGAGAAGCAGAGGGACTTCGGTGGTGTTTAGGCGCCCTCTGCATGGGCATGTCCATGTCTCAGCGCAACATGACCGTTGGATCAAACTCAGACAGTGCAGATCAGTCAATGTAGCACAAAGCGTGTGGGTGTGTTTGGTTGCATTCTCATCTCAATATAGTTGTTTCCTCTTCGTGTATTTTTGTCAACCTACTAGTGTGGACTCATGCACTCTTCATGCACTCTGCCGAACACCCAAAAGTGGGCCGAGAAGGGAAATTTTTCTCACATCCCGTGCACCCTTCATACACCCTGCCTAACACTATTCGTGCTTCATATGGTTCATGTTTCATGGAGTACTGTAGCACCGTACTCTCCGCGCGCTGTGGACCTAGTTCTGTTAACACTGATCTCACCGTCCATTCTCGACCAGACAGTCAAAAAAGCGGTACTATGTTACATATGGAGTAGTTGACATGCGCACAACATAATTTGTTATCATCATATCTTACTACACTAGCAACAAGATTGTGTAGTACTGATATATGAACCACTACACTTGTGCCTAGTAGTAGGAGCACCGTGTATGTTCAAGTGGCTGTCATGTTTCGCACTCCTCCGTCGTCAGAGTGGAAACGCTTGCTGTGATCATTATTTTCTTGTGAAAAACAGTGGACACGCTCTACCGTGCGGATCCTCCTCCAGCCATGCACTAAATTACTCACTTTCACCGACGTGTGGGACAGCCAGCATCAGGGTTCACCAGCCATGCACTAAATTACTCCGTAGTAGAGTGACAGTAGACTACCCCGATCGAAGCGCCGCAGTAATGCCCAATGAGCCGTCAAATCATAAAACCCCCTCCTTTCCAGCAGTAAGTTGGACGGACGAAGCAACCATCATTTCACTCTTCTCTCTTGGCTTCCTCTCTACCCAACCCTCGCTTCTGCCTCATCTTGTTCCTTCATTTCTTCAAGAAAACTCTGACCTGCTTCTTCCATTGTTCTTCTCTCCCAAAGAAGGAAAGGTGAGCGCATCAATGGTGTTGATTCTGGCCAAGGCCCGGTCTTGCAACCCTGAGACTGATCCTATAACTCCCTCTCTTTTCTTCTTTTGGGTTTGTGATTATGGTTTCTTTTCTTTTATTTCTATTTGACAGTTTCTTGATGGACGCTGGAGCACCGCCGAAGTGATGTCTATGGCTCTGGCCAAAACCGTCGAGGCTCATGGTACGAAGAAGTGCAAGCACCCTGTCGAGACTACGTCAGACAAGCTCAAAGCCATCGCCCTGTCCAAGCCCCCCTCTCCGGTATCCCTCATTAAGCAAGTCCAGGTAATATCACTTCTTCACGATCTTTTTCTCGACCTTGATCGTGTTTTTTCATCTAACACGTAGTGCTAGTACTAGTAGTACAAATTTCTGGGTGATCTTTCATGTGATTTTTGTGTGCCAAATGACGGTTCTAAATTCCTCTTTTGATGAAAACATGCAAGAGGTTGACACTGATTTCTTATAGATTACTTTCCACTACTCCCTCTGTCCCAAATTTCTTGTCTTAGATTTGTCTACATACGGATGTATCTAATACTAAAATGTGACTTGATACATCAGTATCTAGACAAATCTAAGACAAGAATTTTGGGACGGAGGGAGTACTTTATGAACATCAATGCTACCTTTTAAGAGGGTATATTTGCCTCAGTAACTTGTGTTATGGATATTGCATGTAATCCCTCTGCTCTCATGCCTTTGAAGACATGTTCAAGTGTCTTTGTTCACTCATTTCTGTGCATATATGTAGTCATATATGGAGAATAATATCGAAAATCATCTTATATTTCTGAACAGAGGTAGTAATAAAATATGGTTTCTGTTTGAATTAGAACCAGGTCCGCGGTGGAGATGAAGTTCTCAAAGTCATGTCGTGTGAATTGGAAGACCTGATGGTGAGTTCTACTGCTGAACTATCCAGCTGATGTGTCCTTGTCGCCACGTGTTCTGAACTAGTGTTTTCCTGTAGCATTGTTTTCAGGCGTGTTCTCGAGGCTGTACTTGACCACAGCAATTTCCTGCCTGTGCCTTCGATTACGAAGGGTGTGGTTCTTGTAAGGCTTCCCAACAAATCTGATGCGGCCTGTCTTCATCATCATGTTTATGAGTGGAAAGACCACTCTGTTAGGTTCTCCAAGGTTGACAAGATGGTGATGGTGCATGTAGACATCTCACGAAGTCCATGGCCTAGTCAGTTATGCGGGGTTCATCCCGTAGGTCGGTGGCAAAAAATAGTCTGCAGAGTTTAGTTAATGTAACTTTGCTTGTCTGTAGTAAGTACTATTGTTCAGTACTTGATTTGTGTTTGTGAACCCAGTATTGTTTATTAGTACTGCCGCTTTTGGTGTGTGGTCAGTCCTGAGAACGGTCTATGTTAATGTCTATCCACTCAATTAAGTATGTATATTTTGAAGTATCCATATCATATTTTTGTGAGGACGGACTATCAATTATGGTTACACTCTAATATCTGTATGCATCGCAGGGTTTATCGCACCCACCATGATTTCCAGCCCCATGGATGTTCGGTCCATATGATTTGTCACGACCTTTGGATTGTCCTGCTTGTGGCAGTAGGCGGGGCCCCTGCATGCCACGTGTAGTTGGACGATCAATCTTCTGTTTAGTACTTCAACATAGTGATTTCCTGGTAAGGATTCACTCGTGTCACATCAAGTAAATCTTATTGATTTACTGTCTAAATCCTATTGATTTAATGTCATGTTTTCTTTGTTTTCCTGCAATTTTACGAAGCAGGTTTTTCCATGTGACATTCATCACAGAATAAACCGTTTGGTTTGCTCTACGATGGCTATTTTTGCAGGTTTCACTTCTTATGTCGTGTCAGTAACGAAGGCACTGTCCATCACTTATATTACTGGAAAAAATTGGATCTGTCTGTTGTCTGAGTACATGCTGAATCCCTATGATGAACTGCAGTTTGGTTTAACAAAAACGCCACAATTAGTCCTTCTCGTGTTTAAAAGAAATGAAGAAAAAACTGGTTCACGGTCACGGATCTTAGTCAAGTTAGAAAGATGATCATAACAGACCAGACACGATCGCCGCTGTCTTGCACAGATCGAGCACCGACAGTTGCTCTAGCACTGACAGCGGCAACAACTCAGTCTGATCCAGCTGAGGATTTGGCACCGACTGCGTTAGCGGATCAGTCTGATCTACCGGAGGATGGGGCATCGACACCGGCACCTGCTCCGACACCGGCACCAGCTCTACAAGGAGCACCATCTCCGGCAGCAGCGGCGGCTTCGGCACCTGCACCAACACTTGCACTTGCATCTCCTCCAGCCCGTGCAGTTGCACCGGCAACAGACTGGGCTGCAGTTCGCACTTCGTATACCAAAGTCCTTACAAAAACCAACATGTCCACCTTCTTGGTAAGCAATGGCCGCCCAAGTGCTTCGCTCTTTTTTCTTTTCATGTTGTTTCACATGATTCACTGTGTTGATCTAACTATTTGGGTATGTCTTCTTGTTTGCAAACAGAGAATTCCTAGAGCAATGAGGGAGTCGTTCAACAATCCGGGCGACCGCGGCCAAGTTTCTCTTACCATGCCCAGCCTTGGTGTGAATGAACCTGCTCAATATATCGTAAGTACAAAGGATGGTCGCATGATGATTGATGCTAAAGGATGGTCAAGGTTCAAATCTAAATCATATCTTGCGGTAGGGGATGATGTCAAAATCGAACTTTCTGGGCAAGGAGAGCTGGTCCAAATCAACTTTGAAATTCTTCAGTAGCAGCACGCAACTGCCTAACTGATCTATCCTCCGAGAGATTTTGATGTAATAATCTGGCATGGTGAAACAAGTGTCGTGTGTGTATAAGTAGTACGATAGTATTATTTATCACATGGTATATCGTTGATAGAATTGCAACTCTGATTGCTGGTTAGGAACTGTCGTTCGATTTCATTCCAACAACTGTCGTGCTTTATTCAATTTTGTGTATTCGCCTTGCGACAGCATCTTAAACCAGCACCGTACCGATCGCTTGCAATATGAAAAGCGCGGAGGTAGAACACATGGGCCCCCAAACATGTAGGGTCGGCCTGCAGCCCAAAGTCCAGAACCTGGTTTCGAGAAGCACTAGCTCAGTGGAGAAGTGGTGTCCTCCTCCTGCTGTGGGTTGGGCGAAGATGAATGTTGATGCTGTGTTATCTCGCAATGGTGAAAGGGAAGCCCTGGCAGTTGTGAGCCGGGATCATACAGGCTTCTTCCTTGGAGCATCGGCACTGGTGTGCGAAAGTGTTACTGATCCAGAGAACCTTGAGGCAATGGCATGTTGCGAGGGGCTATCTCTGGCTCTTGACTTAAACCTGCAACAAGTTCAGATTAGCACCGATTGTTCAGCAACAGTCAAGCATATCGGAGAGGCATACTTGGGGCCCAGCAGAGTTATTATGGACGAGATCAAGATGAAGAAGAGTATGTTCCAAACCATGGAGATCATACATGAAAAACGCGAGTGTAATGTTGAAGCGCATGTGCTCGCAAAAGCTGCTACTTCTTTGCCCTGTGGACGCCATCTTTGGCTCACAGGAACCCCTGAAATTATTTGTATTTCTATGACTGTTAATCTTCAATAAAGCAGCTTTTATCCCTCAAAAAAACTGAGTATTATATTCTCAGCTGAACCCCCATAATGCCCGTGCGTTGCAGTGGGAGTATATTTCTCGGCAAGGTGAGCATGTGATATAAAAGATTTGTATATTTCTTTACAGAGGGAGTATCTCTCTGTCAAAGTATATATTTATGTGTAACTAGTTACTCCTGTCTTTCTACTTCCTTTCGCTGATATGTGGGGCAACCGGCAATGGGGTCCATGTGCCATATGCACAAATTAGAGTCGACAACTTCACGGTAGACACACCCCGGTCGTAGCGCTGCAGTAATGCCCAATGAGCCGTCAAATCACAACCCCCCTTTCCAGCTTTAGCAGTAAGCTGGACGCACGAAGCGGCAATATTTCATTGGGCCTGAATCCCCTTCTCCCTCGTCTGCTTGTTCAGAGAAAACCCCCTCTCGGCGATTGCATAGGGTTTTCTCATGGAGAACCAGGTACGAATTCTTCATCCATCCCCGATAAACCCAAGTCCCTTGGTCGCAGGTAATCCTAGGATGGCAGCCGCCGCCGTTGATGCATTTTTCTTCCTACTGAATCTAGTGTGTTTCATTTGCAGTTCCCGAAGTGCGAGTACCCTACAGGTTTCTGCGCCCTCGGCGAGACACCACACTTGTTCCTTCTCATCCTAACACATCATTTTGAAACACGCACAATATGTTCCTAGAATCCTCTTTTCTATCCGGGAGGGTGGGGTTTTTTTGAACATGTTGTGTTCTCATATTATTTTTCCTGCAGTGTATTATTTGCTCTGCCAGAACACATGTACTCAAGATGCTCGGCCTTGCCATAACTGAATACACTAGTTTAATGGTCACAGTGAAGACAAGCCATGGATATAAGTTCCGAGTTGGGTTCATGAACCAAGAAGATCGCTGCTTTTTTTATGGCTGAACTTGGATAAACTTTCTCATGTGTTACAGACTGAAAGTTGGCGCACGAATGTTGATGGAAATAGCAGAACCTGGTCTCATCTTTACTGCGATCTTCCACCCTGACGTCGTTCCAATTGTTCATCCATGTTAGTTTTGTATCTGGTTCTTGCTTGTTGCCTCGATTACTTCTTAATCCACCTATTATGTCTAACTAATCACAATTTAACTTTAGAAGTAGCAATGAATCTATCACGAAGATGCTATTTCTAACTAATATTTTCTTATAATTGGTGGCACGTGTAGGTTTTTTCAGAGTTAAGCAGTCTCCTCGTTTGTTACTCTGTAATAACTCGGCTGTTACTAATGGCACTGAAGTTGACTGGATCGACATCCACAAGTTCCTACACTTTATTGATCGTCTTGAGGTCCTTGTGGGGCGTTTCAATGGTGGAAGGCCACATGGAATATGTGTGCCACTGCTGCACTCGTTGAACAGGTCCAACTGTGTCGAGAAACTTATGGTACGAGTTGTTTTCTGTTATATATGTTGTTCATAAACTATTGCTTATACACAGTTTTATAGCTGTGATCTTCTTGAAACAGGAACTGCCGAGTTCTATTGTTCCTATACAGATGCCTGACCATGGTCGGGTTAGACTTGCGCTTGGTCACAACATGATGTTTATGTCGACCTACTCAATTCCCCTTGGAGGTGAAAAGATACGTATTCATGGGTGGTCTCAAATAATGAAGGCCCGTCCATCTTGGAGAATAGGACATAAGATTATGTTCATGCTTTTCCATGGCTCTAAAGCGAATATCCTATTTATTGACCATGTTGCGAGATGAAGCCGCTTTTAGAAGGTTGTGGATGCGCGGGGTGGCGCCTGGGCCTTGTCCTGGGGCTTGGCGGCCTCACCCTTGGTTAACTGTAGGTAAAGTAGCACTATTCGAGGCGTGCTTTGTACGGTCGAACGTGTATAAGTACTCATACTGCTTTCAGCTTTGGTTGTTAAGTGCCCCTGCTGGTTTCAGTTAAGGTTGTTAAGTACTCCTGCTACTTTTACAGTCTGTTGTGTTTCTTCAGTCCTTTCTTCCTCCAGCCGCCAAAACCAAACCTACGCCGGCGGGGCCGCCTGCTTCCGCCTCCCACGGTTGGCTGCGCCTCAACGCATGCATTGCCGCCCCACCGTCTCCTAAATCGTTAATGCCGACGTCCTCCGCGCG
Organism: Triticum dicoccoides; assembly: GCF_002162155.2. Taxonomy (NCBI): domain Eukaryota; kingdom Viridiplantae; phylum Streptophyta; class Magnoliopsida; order Poales; family Poaceae; genus Triticum; species Triticum dicoccoides. Next base: position 648,975,273 of record NC_041382.1, read on the forward strand.
CTTTGGTGCGCTCGCCGTGGCGCCGCCCTCTCGCGTTGTCAACATGGTCAACAAACAACAGGAATCGGCAGAAGTACGTGGAGAGGATGACAGTAGGGGCCCACCACGTCAGCGTATGGAAAAATAAAATGCTTCCTCCTAGTGTTTTCCTGACATCTGGGACCCACGACATTGTGAGCGTATATAGTCAATAGACAATAGAACAACACAAGATCGGCTGACACCTGGGATGTAGCTACTCGAGTAGTATTTTTTTGTTTGGTATTGTTGAGACGGAGTAGGGTTTGAACTGGGCTGTGGCCCGTCTAGCCCAGGCTTATATTTTATGTTCACCATGTGACCAGTCCAGCTATTTTTTCTTTGTGAAAATGAGCCCAGTTTTCTATGACCTACTTATTTTTCTATGCCCTGATGGGCTGCAACTCTTTCAAGATGCCTGCAAATCTTGAAAGTAATATGAAATGGGTTGTAAATATAAAAACATATGAGAAATTGGCAATTACTTCATAATTTCTGAATTTTATTACATTTTCAGATTCCTATTTCACTGGGCATTAAACTAATTTAAATATATCTTCAAAGTACTTTAAATCTGGCTGGTTATTTCGGTATTAAAAATAGTTTGGAACCCACAGAAATATGCGAAATTGGCCCTGTCCAACCAAAAAAACGACTGCAATAAATTGCATAAAAAGTTGCCATGAGCTATATATAAATAATTAAAAAAAGAGGGAGTGGTCTGACTTGTGGGATTGTTTAGTTGACGCGTATGCAAGATTTTTTTAGTTATTATATATGTCAACAAACGATTCTAGTAGACGTAACCGTTGGATGTCAATCCAATGGCCGTCGTGTTTCTTCAATCACTGATCTTCTTGCTCCAGCTGCCAAACCAGCACTGGCGGGACCGCCTACTCCCGCCTCTCGTGGCCAGCTGTGCTACCGCGCAGGCGTCAGCGCCCCTACTACTCCCACCGCTGGCCAGGGCTATCGGCGTTCTGGGAACGGGGGTCCCCAGACTTTCCTGCATACGGCCTGCGGCGTGGCTCAAAGGGGGGACCAGCATGGCCCATCTTCACCAACACAAACCCAAGACCCTCGTGAGGGGCCAAGCCTTGCGGGGCGTACGATGCGGAGCTTCCTCAGGCACGGCCTCGTCAGGATGGCTCATGAGGAGGCGGAGAGATAAAGGCAGGGTACCTCACGAGGTGCCCGTGACGCAAGCCATGACGACCGGGGGCGCCAGGCGGGTGCCAGCCCGCGCAGCGTCCTCCCTTCCTCTTTGGTGCAAAGGTGGCAAGCGCAGGCGCGGAGTACCGAGGCATCAGGCAAAGGTTGCCATTTCGGTGCAACGAAATCAAGACCAGGAGGACTACGAGACGGAGGTCACCGTGGAGCCCAAGACGACGTCATCACCAGAGCTTTGGGCAGGCGAAGACTACTTTTGTCAGGATAGTTGATACTGGCTGTCCCCCTTCAAATTAGCCCGCCATTGTTGGCTCCCTTCCCGCTCGATATTTGGGAAGAGGACCAGGGCCTCTATAAATAGGACTAGCCACCCACAGAGCAAGGGAGGCAGGGAAGAGAGGAAGAGAGAAGATCAGAAAGAGAGAGAGAGAGAGAAAGGTGACTGAGCTCCTCCCAGCAGTTCATCAACCCAGCCAAGAACAGACCCTCGCGAGGGTGTTCTTCCTTGTATTGTTCATCATCATCAGCCCAAGAGGCAATCCACCACACCACACACTGGAGTAGGGTATTACACCACAACGGTGGCCCGAACCAGTATAAACCATGTGTCTCTTGCGTTGTTCTTTCCTTAGTTCAGATCCCAGCAAGGCGGAGGGGTGCAGGTAGGTAGGAGGCAAAATCTCCGTGCGCACCCCAGTGTTCGAACCTCAAGGGTCTGCCGGAACCCGAAATCCGACATTTGGCGCGCCAGGTAGGGGTGCGCCGGAATCCACCTTCTACCGCTTCGCGCCCCGTCGCGTCGTCATCACCATGTCCGGCGACCAGGCAGGCAACCCAGATCCGTGGGCGGCGTGGCCCGCCCGTGCAGAGCCGCTTGCCTCGGGCGACCCCGTGCCCCAGGCAGCTCGCGGTTCGCAGGGCGCTGCGGGCCGCGAGCGACGCGGACAGGCTCCGACAGCTCTCACACCGCGGCAGGCACGGTCGGCAGCAAGGGCCTCCAATCACGTCGCGACCACGACACCGTACACCCGCAGGGAGCAGGCGAACTCGAAGGCCGCGCTCACAGTGGTCCAAGAGCTGTTGCAGTGCAGGCTGCTGGAGGGCGGCCACGACGTGCTGCTGGAGCAAGTGGCAGAGCTCCTTGGCTTCGCCGCCTCGGCGGCTCACCCCTTCTCCACCCAGCTCCCATCTCAGGCCCAGGGCGGCCCGCGCGGGGGCTCTGCGCGCCCGCGGGCTCCAAGGCTACTCCAACGCCAGCAAAGCTGTCAGCGCCGGACCGGCGGCGGCGCTGCCCCCACTCCCAGTCCGCGAAGAAGAAGGACTCGACGCGACCCGCGATCCTAGTGGACAGCCGCGCTATCCCCCCACGGTGGGCGCGTCAGGCAGGACCGCGTGGCATGCGGGGCATTACGGCGTGCAATTCGGGACGACGGCGCCGGAGGAATACGTGCCCCTCATGATGGACTGAGGACACCCACACGAGAGCGAACAAGGCTCGCTCCTCAGCCCAAGCTGGGGGGACGAGGCGCCAGAAACTGAGCCTTTCCGGGAGCCCCGGGACGGTCCCACTGGCCATGATGGCGCCAACGATTATCGGGTACCGCTAATTTTTCAGGAGCAGGCATACGCTGACCATGGATCGCAGGAGGTGCAGGTCGCCACAGCGAGCAGCTGCCCCGCTCCCACAGTCTCCTGCCCCTCGGGAGGAGGGCGCAGGGGGCTGCAAGAGAGGGGCCGGGATCCGACATCACCACCGCGGCGTTCGGAGCAAGGTGCTCTCAGGAGGTAGGCCCTCCGCTGGGGAGGTGCCTCAGGGCCTGCCCCCGGCGGAGGACCCGTGGTCGTCGGGGGAACCGCTGGCAACCGCTCTACCCCATCGGCGGCGTCCCGGTTTCTGGTCGTCGTCGATGGCACTAGAGTGTGGCGCAAGGCGGGGCCCTCATCTGGCGATATGAAGCAAGGCCAGTACCTATGAAGAAGGCCCAGTGCCTGTGAAGCTCGCCGCCCCGTGACACTCTCACGTAATAATGAGTGGGGCTGTACACGCCCCAGAGTCTCAGGGGTGCCGGCCTCAGGCCCTGGGGCCCCCTCCCACGCCCAATGGCAGCACTTAGCTCCGGGCTAGTGAGAAGACGTCCAAGACTAGACTAGGTGCCGGACGCGGCCTTTTGTTTGCTTTCGTCGCTTTTCCCTTTGGTTGATGTTTTCCCCCGCTGGATTCAAGTTGGATTCGAATTTGAGATTTGCGTGTGTTCGGGGAGGGGTGCTTAGTCTCATTCGAGCAATTTCTCGCGTTTTGGTTACCACATCGCCTCAGCTTCCTCCCCTCGCGAGCCCCTCGCGAGCCGGGTCAGGCCTAGCTTGCGCGCAGCCCAGACTGCCGCCGAAGTGACCTCTCAGGAGGATGTTTATTGCAGATCCTACAAACCCAATCAGGTAACACTCGAAACACCAGAACCCCCCGCGGGCTGCCTCAGGGCCAGCACGGGACAAAGGTAAACTAGCCGACCAGCGCATTGCTTGGGCCAACCACTTGGCGCAGGCGCATGAGCAATGTACCATCTACCAATACGATGAACACAAGTTTTGCATAAGGGGCTGCCCCTCAATAATGCTCTCACTGCAATCAGGCCGAAACCTGAGTTCTATTCATGCAGGGTAAGGAAATAGGAGCAATGCACAATCAGTCGGATGAATCTCCCAATGCGTTCTCAAGAGCACCACCCGAGCCATTGTTGGCGTCGCTGAACTCGCCATCGCTGTCCGCGTCGCCGTCAGCGGCGTCAGGGCCGTTCACCACGCCGCCCTCGTCGGCCGCCACGATCGCGTCGTTGTTGTCTGAAGCGAAGGCCCTGATAAGAGCATCCACATTGTCCTCCACCCAGCGCGCCAGGTCGCCTCGGACGGCCTGGGGGACAGGGGCGATGGCGGCGTCAAAATCAAAGTGGGGATCCATGTCTTGGAGGTGGCGGAAGACGCGAGAAAAGGCGTGCCCAAGCAGGGCGCGACTCATCTCCTCCACCAACCTGTCAGCCCTGACCGACCGTGCCTCCAGCTGCGTCACCACGTCAGTGAAGAACTGAAGATTGCCAGCATAGTTGACTGCGTGCGGCTCGCCAACAGCCGCCTCGCAGATGTTGCCCAAGGTTGTGTTGGCTCTCTCCCAGAGCGTGGCAAGCATGGGGCCGTGCTCATGCTCCAGGATCCGCCGCAGACGGATCTCGTCGGCGTTCTGGCCCGCGATGACATCAGCCTCCTCCACCCGCTGGCGAAGAAGGAGCACCTTGGCCTGGGAAGCGGTTAACTCACCTTGCGCCACCTCAAGAGAGGCCCGGAAAGCATCGGCCCGCCGCGTCGCCTCCTCCAGCTTGGCCCTCAAGGCAGCAGTCTTGCCTTCAGCTTTGGCCCGGATCAACCCCAGCTTATCGTCGAACTCGTGCTCGAGGTTCAAATGCGCCATCGCCACTCGACGTCCGACCTCCTCCAGGATGCGGGCTTCCCGTGCGGCGACATCATCCTCCACCTGCGTCACCAAGCGCTCCCTCGTCTCCAGACGCTCGTACTCACGGGTGCGTTCGGCGGCTTCCAGCGTCAGCGCATCCTCACGCTTCTGGAGCTCAGATGAGTTGCTGGAGGCCACCTTCATTGATGCGAGAGCTGCCTCGCGCAGCTCCACCTGCTCCTCCAGTGAGTGGCACCAGGCCAGGAGCTCCTGAGCCCGCTCCTCCGCCGCCGTTCGCCGCCGGTCAGCTTCCCGAGCCTCCTCAGCGGCCCAAGATCGGGCCTCCTGAGAGGCCACCAGCGACGCCTTGGCCTCTGCAAAGTCAAGATCGTGCTGATGGCGCGCAAGGGCGATGGCGCCCTCCAGCTCGCGCCTCTCTGCAGCCAGGCGCAGGCCCTCGGCCTCAAGGCGCGCGTCTTCATCGGCAAGCTCCTCCCCAAGCAGGCTTACCGCGTTAGCCGCCTTTCGAAGGAATCCTTGGCGGAGAGTGCGACGCTCCCGAGCACGCTCGACCACGTCCTCCACACCATCATCTGCCCCAAGCAAGCGCCGGGGGCCGCGAGCCAGCACTCCCCCTCCGGGCTGGGGCTGGCACCCTCGCGACGGCCGGGCACACCGCGTCAGAAGCCCGGCCGGGGGCCAGCCCGTCCCCAGGTGAAGAGCGCAAGAAGCGCCTCAGCCAATCGCAGTCCACGACCAAGCGAGAAGCCCACGGCAGGACGGCTATGCCACGAGAAGGCCCGCGAAGGATCACGAGGTGCGCAGGGCCACGATACGCCTCGGGACGGTTCGCCTCATCAATCGCGCTCACCACAAGGGATCCACTGCTTGGAGCGCTTGAGGACGATGGAGGGGGCGAAGCCAAGGGGGACGGCTCCTTAGCTGTCTCCGCAAGCTTGGCCGGAAGGGGCCTGCGGAGCAAGAGTCAGTAAGAGAAACAGAAGGATCGGGAGCTGGAAAAGGAGAAGGCTTACTCATCAGTGGTGAAGTACTTCCTACACTTCAGCAGGCGACAAGGGTAATCGTCGCCCAAGGCCTCCCTTCTCTTCCGGAGGGCCTGAAAGTCCACGCGGAAGCGGCCTAAGAGTCGGGCGCAGGGATCAACCTGTGACGAAGATGGAGCGTCAAGGCGATCTGCGTCAGGGGCGCCTTCCTGGCGTGCGCCGCCAATCGCCTCGCCAAGAGAAGCCGCCAGAGCCTCGGTGGCCTCGGTCGAACATGCAAAGGGAAGCTGCTTGTCACCCTCAGCCTCGGCGGCACAGGCCCCGATAACTGCTTCCTCACGAGCCTCGCCCGGTGCTGTCACCCCGCCGGGAGCCCCCTCGGCCTCTGGCGCCTCGAGCCTCCCTGCTCTGCCACTTGAGGAAGAGTCGCCTGGGACGACTGGAAGGGCAGTCACCACCACGGGGTTCTCACAAGGCCCCTGAAGGCCGACGGGGCGCGGCCCCCACTCATCGAAGATAGGCATCTGCCTCACAAGATCGCCCCCGCTCTGGCAGAGGTACAACAAGGCCCCTCCCTGCTGGATACTGCCAGGGTTGGGGTCCCCCCTCAGGGTCAAGAGCGCCGTCCTCAGCACTTCAAGTGTCAGGTCCTCTTCCCGGAGCCTCATACGATCATCGCGCCCGCTGAAGGCCCACATCCGGCGGGAGTGGCGCTGGAGAGGAGCAACGCAGCGTAGCAGGAACTCCTTCACCACCTTGGGCATTGTCGCGCCAAGCAACCTCAAGAACGCGAAGCGGTGCCAGACGAAGACGAGCTGGGGGCTCTCGAGCGTCTCCTGGGCCTAGCCTGAATTGGGGACAGCAGGCGAAGTTGGCTCCGACAGCAGGGGGCTGGGCACCCCAGCATCCATGTACAGCCACCGCTCGCGGAACCCAGCCGCGGGCGGAGGGAGCGTGAAGTCAATCCCAGAGGCTGCCGTCTCAGGCGCGGCAACGAAGCTCACACATGCCCAGCGTTGGGTAGGGTCAACAAGGCGCAGCGAGAAGAAGTGGCGCAGCAAGGCAACCGAAGGAAGGATGCCCACCATAGCCTCGCAAACAAAGGCGAAGAGCGAAAGGAGAGCGATGGATTCAGGACCCAGATGCATCATGTGGATCTGATAATGGGAGAGCACGACATTGAAGTAATCAGAAAAGGGAGGAACCAGACCTGCCCACAGGGCGTCGGCAAAATACGGGACCTCGGTGGCTATCCTGCCGATGGAGAAGTGGGACACGGGCCAGGCCGTCGTCCTGCCGCATTCATTGAAGACGGTGGCCAGAGCCAAGCTGACCTTGCCCAAGCCCTCGGCGGGGGCCGCCAACGGCGGCGGGCAAGGCGGAGACACAGGTTTCTCCCCTCTTCCCTTCTTCGTCGGAGCCATGGCGATGGGAAGGGGGGGGGGAGTTTCAAAATTGAGTTGGAAAGAGAAACTAGAGTTCGAGCGGAGGAAGGACAGAGGGCGCTCGAGCAACCAAACAGGGGAACGGCTGTGTACGACTACGGGTCCGCCTAGCACGGCGCAAGATAAGGAGGGCGTGGGGGAACAGTGCCGCCCACGTCCAATCAACCACCACGCGACGCCCAAGGCCGCAGGCTGTTAGGGCCCGCGGCGCTTCGCTCTTGCCCTTCCGCCTCCCAGCACGGCCATGTCCGGGCGCGCCTTGGGCCCGGGGGCTACTGTCGGCGTTCTGGGAATTGGGGTCCCCAGACTTGCCTGCCTGCGGCCTGCGGCGTGGCTCAAAGGGGGGCCCAGCACGGCCCATCTTCACCAACACAAACCCAAGAACCTCCCGAGGGGCCAAGCCTCACGGGGCGGACGACGCGGAGCTTCCTCAGGCGCGGCCTCGTCAGGCTGGCTCACGAGAAGGCGGAGAGATCAAGGCGGGGTACCTCACGAGGTGCCCGTGATGCAAGCCATGACGACCGGGGGCGCCAGGCGGGTGCCAGCCCACGCAGCGTCCTCCCTTCCTCTTTGGTGCAAAGGGGGCAAGTGCAGCCGCGGAGTACCGAGGCATCAGGCAAAGGTTGCCATTTCGGGACAACGAGACCAAGAACAGGAGGACTATGAGATGGAGGTCACCATGGAGCCCAAGACGGCGTCATCACCAGAGCTTTGCGCAGGCGAAGGCTACTTTTGTCAGGATAGTTGATACTGGCTGTCCCCCTTCAAATTAGCCCGCCATTGTTGGCTCCCTTCCCGCTCGATATTTGTCAGCCCAAGAGGCAATCTACCACACCACACACTGGAGTAGGGTATTACACCACAACGGTGGCCCGAACCAGTATAAACCCTGTGTCTCTTGCGTTGTTCTTTCCTTAGTTCAGATCCCAGCAAGGCGGAGGGGTGCAGGTAGGTAGGAGGCGAAATCTCCGCGCGCACCCCAGTGTTCGAACCTCAAGGGTCTGCCGGAACCCGAAATCCGACAAGGGCATCCCTCTACTCACACATACCCCCTGTTATTCTGCGGCGACGGCAGCCTCACACCGCAGCCGAACCGGTGAACGCTCGTACTCCTCTCCGCGTGGGCATACCCTGTCGCGTCTTCCCCGGCTCCGCGTCGTCCCCTTCCTACGCCTCGCCGTCGTCCACCGCCGTGGTGCTCTCGGCGTGGCGTGGTCAATGTGGTCAACGACCTACTTCCATCAGAAGAGTACTATACGTGGAGAGGCTGACAGCTGGGTCCACGACAGCCGCAAGGAAGTGCCTCCTTATTACGCAAAAAATAATTATTCCTCCACCTGACAGCGGGGACCCACCAAATGGGCCACTAGTATTTTGCAAAAAAATCGTTTCCCCCTGACTGCTGGGACTGACCGGACAGGCCACCGTATTTCACGAAAAAAACATTCCCCCCGTTGTCAGCTCGGACCCACCGAAAGTGCCTCCTTATTACGCACAAAAAATGAATACTCCCCTGGCTAGCTGGGACCCACCTTGGTGGGAGAATGATTGTGGGCCTACTAAGTTGACGGGGACGAAGCGCTTTGTCAACTTAGTCAATATGAACAATTCTAACTCCAGTGACGGTACGATGTCCAGCCAACGGCCGTAGTGCTTCTTCAACCTCTGGTCTTCTTGCTCCAGCCGCCCAAAGCAATGCCGCTCGTGCCGCATGCTCCTGCCTCCCGTGGCCGGCTGTGCTCCCGCGGAGGCCTCACCGCCCCTACTATTCCCACCGCTAGCCAGGCCCTATGGCGACGGCAGCCTCACACCGCAGCTGAACCAGTGAACCCTCGTACTCCTCTCCGCACGGGCTTTCACTTCCGCGTCTTCCCCGGCTCCGCATCGTCCCCTTCCTAGGCCTCGCCGTCGTCCACTGCCGTGGTGCTCTCGGCGTGGCGTGGTCAATGTGGTTGTCACATCCCTAGCCTCTGGTTTGCTCTGAGCTAGCTAGTCATGTGTTGCATCATGTTTAAATTTTGCCTAAAATTGAAATGGGGATGCTCAAACCCTAGCAATCAATTCAACTAGGGTCAAAATAAAATCTTTTTCAATGAACCCAAAATGCCCTCTGAAAATGTTCATGATTTCTGGTAAAGGTGAAAACCTCTGCCAAAAATGATGCACATATTTCTAGGCCATTCTGGATTTTTGAATTAACACATATTGTATTTGAGTTGGAGCAAATATATGTTATATATATTTTTAATGCTTCAATAATTCTGATATTTTGTGAGGGGCTCTAGAATATTACTTTCAGTCCCTGCAAAAATTATTGGAAGAAACAAAAATGGTTTAGTGCTTGAACTAAATCAAAACAGATTGAAATAAATAGAAAACAACAATTAAAATAGAAACAGAGAAGGAGGGGGTACCTGTTACTTACCTGGCCCAGCAGAGAAGCCAGCCCACCAGGCCCATGTGCCAGTCATCCTCAACCTCGTGCCAGTGGGCACGAGGGTGTGTGGCCGCAGCGCGCCGGCACGCGTCCCGGCCACCTCCTGCTTGCCGCTTCCCCCTCGACGCCCTGGTGAAGCCACGACACCCCCTGACCGCCCCTCTCTCTCTCTCTCTGCACCCCCTCCTCCCCTCTGCTCTCTCTCCCTCTCGCAACCGAGCGCTGCCGTCGACGCCGCTCACCACCACCGCGGCCACCGCCACCCCTTCTCCTCCCCGACGCGCTCCTGAGCTCCGCAGTGCCTCCCTCGACCTCCCCGTCGGCTCACGGGACCGGAGAAGCCCCGAAGCGCCGTCCCGACGTTTTCCCCCTCCTCGGCCACCAAGGACCGCCGCTGTCGATTCGCCGCCTCCGACGCCTCCCCGAGCTCCCCGAGGCCACCGTCGCAACCCCTGTGAGCTCCGCCACCGTTTCCCCCTCTTTCCCTCTTCGTTTGATTGCCGTAGCCGTCGCCCCCTTGATGACCGAAACCCGCCGCCGCCTGTGATCACCGCCGACGTGCCTCCGGCCACCTAGTGGCCCGGCTGTCGTGCTCAGCTTCCTCCCCGCGCTGCCTAGAGCACGTAGGTGCCTCGCACGAGCCTCCCCGGCCACCGTAGCGTCGACCCCGAGCTCGCCCGAGCTCCGGCGACCGCCACGGTCGATGCCGGTGACGACTCCGGCCATCTTAGGCCCAGCCGCTGCCACTAGTTGACGCGGACGAGTGCCTGCGTCATGTAGACGCCCTCCGCCGGCCATTTGGTCGCCGGAGGAGGGAAACCGCACCCCTCCGCCGTCTCTGGCTCCGCCGGCGACGAGCCGCGGGTCAACTCCGGCGAGTTGACCCAGGTTTGACCCCCCCCTGGGTCGATGACAGGTGGGGCCAGCCCCCCTGTTAATTAGTTTAGTTTATTTTAATTTAATTGCCCCCTGCTGACACTGACATGTGGGCCCTAGTGCCCTAATCTTTAATTAAGCTAAACTAAACCCCCCCTGTTTAACCCGTGTCACTGACGTGTGGACCCCACACGTCAGGTTTGACCTGGACCGCCCTGTTGAGCTGATGACGTTAGGGTGAGGTCATGCTGGCGCAATATTCATTTTCTGGAATTTAGTTTATTTTATAAATAATCAGAAAATTCCAGAAAATAGCTAAAACTTCAATAAATCATAGAAATTCAACCGTAACTCCAAATTAAATAAATTATATATGAAAAATTATCAGAAAAATTCAAGGAATCCATCTGTACCATTTTCATGCATGTTAGAACAACTTATAGCTGCTGTTTAGCACAAATCAATTAAATGGCATTTGAATAATCACATATGGAGTTTGAATTTGAATCTTGTATTCAAACCAACCCCATTTAACTTGTTGCTAGATGCATTAGCTCAAAACACATTCATTTTGCCATGTCATGATCATGCATCATATTGTGCATTGCATTGATTGTGTTCCCTTCTGTGTTGCCGGTATCTGTCCCCTCTCGATAGACGTGATACCGATGATGTGATCGTTGACACTGATGAAGACTCAATGTTATCTTCAGAAGTGCCAGGCAAGCAAAACCCCCTTGTTCATTCCGATAAAATCCCACTCTCTCGCTCCTGCTCTCTTTTACTGCATTAGGACAACAACGACATATTTGTTACTTGCTGCGGTAGCTGAACCCCTTTATCCTTTGCATGACCTGTCATTGCCACAGTAAATAGATGAAACCCACTAGCATGAGTAGGAGTTGTTTGAGCCCTGATGTGCCTACTCATTCTTGCTTGTTTGCCATGCCTGCTACTGCTTAGAGTTGTGTCAGGTTTGATTCATCGGGAATGGATCAGAGGTGTGTGAACATGTCCTACCATTGAGAGCTAAGTGTGTGAACACGATTTGGTAAAAGGTGTCGGTGAGAGGCCATGTAGGAGTACATGGTGGGTTGTCTCATTGAAGCCGTCCTTAGGAACTGAGTTATGTGTTTGTGATCCATGATTCAGCTACTACCATACATTGGACCCTGAAATATGACCCCGCTCGACTTCTTATTCACCCTCGTCCTCTGTCCAGGAGTTGCAAGTAGTTTCTGGTGTTTGTAGTATGCTGGAGGCCGTGGACAGCGCTGACCGGAGGGGTGGGCTGTGATGCGGTAGGCACGTGGCCGGGTATACCGGGCGCCCGTTTGGTGTCACGGAACCCTGTTCACATCGTTTGGGGCTGTGAGCGAAACTCCGGCCGGATCTCCTCATGGATGGAACCCGAATAGGCGATAAACCTGGACTAGAGACTTGAGTGTTTAGGTAGGTCGTGGTCTACACCCACGTCGGCTTTCGCTTGAAGTCTGCCGAGCACATGTCGTGTGCAGACGCTAAGTGGTGGAAACATGTATGAAGAAGTACACCCCTGCAGGGTTAACATCATCTATTCGAATAGCCGTGTCCACGGTAAAGGACTTTTGGGTTGCTTATATCAGTTCATAGACAAGTGAAAGTGGATACTTTAAAATGCGCAAGATAAGCGTGAGTGCTATAGATGGCGTTCTCGTAGGGAGACGGGAGCGGATCCATAGTGGTGTATTGATATGGTGAATATGTGGACTCGTGTGCGCCACCTCAAAAGAGTCGCTTGCAGTCGTAGTTTAGGATAGCCACCGAGTCAAAGCTGGCTTGCTGCAGTTAAACCCCACCATCCCTTTGTTGATAATGATGCATATGTAGATAGTTCTGATGTAAGTCTTGCTGGGTACATTTGTACTCACGTTTGCCTATTTTATGTTTTTGCAGAGGGACTTCGGTCTCATTAGTAGTTCCGCGTGGACTTCGACGTTTAGCTTGTTACCTCAGCTACGATCTTGTGCCCTCGGCAGGATCTGGTAGATAGTCAGGCTTCTCAGCCTTTTTCATTTATAGATGTCTGTACCCAGACATGATAGCTTCCGCTTGTGCTTTGACTTGTATGCTCTGAGTGTTGGGTCATGAGACCCATGTTTGTAATATCTCGCTCCTCGGAGCCTATTGAATAATTTACTTGAGTCGTAGAGTCATGTTGTGATGCCTTGTTGTATTTGCACATATCGAGCATATTGTGTGTATGTTATTGAAATGCTTGGTATGTGTGGGATCTGACCATCTAGTTGTTTATCTTTAGTAGCCTCTCTTACCGGGAAATGTCTCCTAGTGTTTCCATTGAGCCTTGGTAGCTTGCTACTGCTCCGGAACACTTAGGCTGGCCGGCATGTGTCCTTCTTCGTTCCTGTGTCTGTCCCTTCGGGGAAATGTCACGCGATGAATACCGGAGTCCTGTTAGCCCGCTACAGCCCGGTTCACCGGAGTCCTGCTAGCCCAGTGCTACAGCCTGGATTCACTCGCTGATGACCGACACGTTCGATGCTGGGTCATGGATGCCTGTCCCTGTAAGTCTGTGCCACTTTGGGTTTACGACTAGCCATGTCAGCCCGGGCTCCTTATCATATGGATGCTAGCGACACTGTCATATACGTGTGCCAAAAGGCGCAAACGGTCCCGGGCAAAGGTAAGGCGACACCCGTGGGAATACCGTGCGTGAGGCCGCAAAGTGATATGAGGTGTTACATGCTAGGTCGATGTGGCATTGAGTCGGGGTCCTGACAGCGTTGGTATCAGAGCTTGACTGCCTGTAGGATTACCAAGCCAAACTGGTCGAAGTTGAGTCTAGAAATGCTTTAGTTATATAAGGGAATTGATTGTGGGATGGAACGTAAGGCTCTTTTTACTCCTTTACCTTATGCCCTTCTGATCTGAGTCATCTTATCTTTCCTACGGGGTTAAGGAACTAGGTCTTCTCATCTTTCTATCAGGATCACGTGTTACTAATCCATAGACTTATAGATTGTTGGATTTAGGTCTCAGCTCAGTTCCTACTATTTCTGTATGTTAACTGTTGATCTCCAAACCTTGATATTGTGCTTCTGAGTGGTTATGCCACCATTTTTGTGAATGTCTCAAATCTTTTCTGAGCATTTACAGCCGTTATGTTGTCCGAGTCATCCCAGGTTTCTAAATAGTCTGATGCATTTGCAAAATCCTTTCCCTCTGGTTTCGATGCTCCTTTATGCCAGCTCAATCACACTAATTGTTGAGTTGAGGTATTCTATTGCCTCGACCTTTATGTTGAAATAATTATTATGACCCTAGGTGTCTCAGGGGATCATCTAGTGGTCTAGCCATGACTTGTGTCCTAGTGTGATGATTCTGGCCATCATTCTCGTAAGCATCCCGTGATGCCACTTAGTAGTAGGTATTCTATTCCTGGGTTTTGAACCCGAGATTCACCCTACTTGCTTCATGTTGATAGTTTTGCTCGTTTCTTTAGGTTATTAGTAACCTTTGCATTAGTCCTCGATGTTCGTGGTATTCCTTTCTTCCAAATACTATGAACCGCTTATGGCAGATGTTCCTCGCTGATCGAAAGATCACAATCAGAGTGCTCTCGATGGGTTCTCGATTCTACATTGTGACTCTGCCAGTTCTACCTTTCTGCATGGGTTATCCGGAAGAAATATGTGGAATTCGTTCGACATGTTAAACCATGCATCCACAACTCAGAAAATCGTATGTTCCTTTGAGTTGTCCCTCTTTAGTTGTCTTCTGACCCTCGTCTATCAATTGATAGTCAAGAGTATGCGTGCATTCGTTCGTCGATGCCTATTACCCTTGTGGTCCGCCAAGCCATTCTATTTCAGAATGAATAGGAGAAACAAACTCCAGTACCTCTTCCATATTTAGGATTGGGTCAAAGCAATTGTGCTTCACAGATCAAATTGCTAATTCAGCTTTTGTTCTGTTCTACCTTGAAGTGTTACCCTCTTTATGTCAGGATTGTCATGAGAATTGCACCACCTCTTATGAATTCTTGACACAGCAATACTTTTTGCCATCATTGTTCATTCCTCGGTTCCCGTGTCTTCGTAACCGGAATGCCGACAAGTGTACCGTGATGTGCGAAATCAATACGCCTAGCAACCTCGTTGCTGGGTAGTTAAAGGACAATAATTTCATTCTTAGTGTGTTGGTTATTGAACCATCATTCTAAGATTGATCGTGCTACCTAGTCCATTCTCCTGGTTCACTCCTCGATCGATGAGTTAGGATTATTTCAAATCCTTGCTCTATTGATCATATCGTCTTGCCCTCAAAAGCGAGATTGTTCTCGAGCTTAGTAACATACCGGTGGTTCGTGATTTTTGAATGTCTTCTCGGAAGTATCACCAGGTCGTCACCTGACCGTTATGTTGAGCTCGTGATCAAGTTGGTTTATTCTTGTGAACCACCTTCTCTCCAAGAATCGGTGTTAGATATCCCTGAGCTAGTTGGTTAAGCTAGACAACAACTTGGAGAGTTGGAAGATAAAAGCTTGCCTGACTTAGTTCGTCCCAAAGGGATATTCTTGTGTAGTGTGTGTTAAAGAAAGATGATATCTTCATCGATTGGCCCCTGTGATCAGTTGCTGGACCTATTGTCTTATCAATCCTTTGATTTGAGTGTGGGCTATCGTCAAATCAAGTCAGAACCAGCGATGCTCGTAATGTTATCTTCCTCGTGGTTGATCCCTCGAGCATACACCATTATATCTTTTGGGTCTGACCAATGCTATCACCATGTTCACACGATGGTGGAAGTCCAGTGATATGGAAATTCCGATGAGTTGTTGTTGAGTCCATTGACAACATCCTTATCTCCTCCATGATGTTGTTGAACATTAAGTTAGTGTTGGAAACTTTTGAAAGCATTTTCTTCATGCTAGCTCATGAAGTACTTGTTTGATGAAAGGAGTGACTTCCTTTGATTCACGTGCATTTTGATGTAAGCTGCCGTCGTGAATCCAAGAAAGTTTGTTTTTGCTCCTTTGGAATCATCCCAAGTCGGTCATGCACGTGCGAAGAATTCTATGGTCTGTTAGACTGATCATCTTCATTCCATATGTATATCCTAGCACACCAAGCCACTGACTGATTTGTTCAAGGAGAAGGAGTATCTTCATAAGAGCTAATCCGGACTTATGAAAGAACTTCGATATCCTCGCTGATGGTTCCCAACCAGAACTCGGTAGTGTTTTATTGTAAGACTACCATATGATCATGTTTGTCTGAGGCAGCGTGTTCACACATGTGTAGCAGAACCAGCTCATGTTTTGGAGCTTGCTATCGTAGTTCATTTCCTGAGAATCTCGCAACGTCATCTCGTCGATTTGTGTTGCAAACTTTCATTTTTCTTCCTAGACTCGATGAGTCTGGAATATCCTGACACCAACTAGATCTGAGTCTCAGGCAGATATGATGGTTGGAATATTTCCCAAGAACTATAATATTGGTCCCTCGATAACCGGTAAGGTGGATGTCGTGGCCAACACACCCAACCGGAAGACCTATTATTATAATATCTTGATTGAGGAAGTTGGCCACCTCCCCATAGGGATTTCGTAGGGTTTACTCCCTAGTTGCCCCTATGGATTTCTGTGTTCCGAAGTCCGACCTTTTACTTGATGTTCTAGATATCAAACCATATCTATGGGTGGATTACGCTGGCACATCAAGGAGAACATTAGAAGCGGAGTGCTAAATGTCTCTCGGTCGATCATCCAGATTTTATTCCCTTGGCCCCGCTAAGATGAAATCTGAGAAGTGTTATCTTCCTTTGCATCTGCATCATTCATCATGGTAGCAAGTTGTGTTGCCAGGATCCTTGACACGAATATTGGTAGAATCTTGATGATTGTGGAAATGCTCAAGTTCTTGAGAGCACGCACAAGCGCTACGTGTTATCCTCGGCACTAGCTGGGTTTGCTCTCAGTTTCCTCGACAATGCTATGACCTTTTCAACCAGTGAATTAACTCTCTAGTGTTGGGTTTTTCCCAGTTACCAGAATCATTCCCAGCATTTGCATTTTGTTCCTAGCTTGCACCGCCAATGTGCCATTCTACCATGGGTCTCTTCCATCTCCGGTGATAAGCAAATTCATCCATTACGTGGTCTTCAACAAGGTAATCCACATCATCCAAGTCCAAGTATGCCATTCTACCGACCCCGCCAATCGATTGTTGTGATTCGCCTTCGGATGATATAGAGAGTCTCAATGATCTCTATATCAAAGGTAATTCTTTTTGCCACTTAAGGAAATAACCTACGAATCACCCTCCTCCAGGATGTTTCGTCGTGGTATCATGGCAACTCTACTCCTCGCTACGTTGACAATCGTTTACCACCTTCTTAGGTGTGGAATTGTTGTCTACCTAGTGAACCTCGTCACCTGCTCCACTCCATCCCTCTAGAGGTATGCTTCATCTCTTAGCTCGAGAGATGTTGCTATGTCACATTCCGGGAGTTAATCCTGAGTTGTTCGACCTTCGAGAAGACCGATCCTTCCAGAGTTTTCCTTTCCTCTTCTTGTCATGATTAGATGGAGTTCTCAGAGCAAGACGACAAGACAAAGATGGTGTTCAAATCAATGTTCATTTGAAGTGCAACCTGGATCGTGAAGATTGTACTAGTTTGCGTTTCCCTTTCATCCTACCCCTACACTTGAATCTCGAGTCGAGATTCTTGTTTAGTGGGGGTGAGTTGTCACATCCCTAGCCTCTGTTTTGCTCTGAGCTAGCTAGTCATGTGTTGCATCATGTTTAAATTTTGCCTAAAATTGAAATGGGGATGCTCAAACCCTAGCATTAAATCAATTCAACTAGGGTCAAAATAAAATCTTTTTCAATGAACCCAAAATGCCCTCTGAAAATGTTCATGATTTCTGGTAAAGGTGAAAACCTCTGCCAAAAATGATGCACATATTTCTAGGCCATTCTGGATTTTTGAATTAACACATATTGTATTTGAGTTGGAGCAAATATATGTTATATATATTTTTAATGCTTCAATAATTCTGATATTTTGTGAGGGGCTCTAGAATATTACTTTCAGTCCCTGCAAAAATTATTGGAAGAAACAAAAATGGTTTAGTGCTTGAACTAAATCAAAACAGATTGAAATAAATAGAAAACAACAATTAAAATAGATAAAGAGAAGGAGGGGGTACCTGTTACTTACCTGGCCCAGCAGAGAAGCCAGCCCACCAGGCCCATGTGCCAGTCATCCTCAACCTCGTGCCAGTGGGCACGAGGGTGTGTGGCCGCAGCGCGCCGGCACGCGTCCCGGCCACCTCCTGCTTGCCGCTTCCCCCTCGACGCCCTGGTGAAGCCACGACACCCCCTGACCGCCCCTCTCTCTCTCTCTGCACCCCCTCCTCCCCTCTGCTCTCTCTCCCTCTCGCAACCGAGCGCTGCCGTCGACGCCGCTCACCACCACCGCGGCCACCGCCACCCCTTCTCCTCCCCGACGCGCTCCTGAGCTCCGCAGTGCCTCCCTCGACCTCCCCGTCGGCTCACGCGACCGGAGAAGCCCCGAAGCGCCGTCCCGACGTTTTCCCCCTCCTCGGCCACCGAGGACCGCCGCTGTCGATTCGCCGCCTCCGACGCCTCCCCGAGCTCCCCGAGGCCACCGTCGCAACCCCTGTGAGCTCCGCCACCGTTTCCCCCTCTTTCCCTCTTCATTTGATTGCCGTAGCCGTCGCCCCCTTGATGACCGAAACCCGCCGCCGCCTGTGATCACCGCCGACGTGCCTCCGGCCACCTAGTGGCCCGGCTGTCGTGCTCAGCTTCCTCCCCGCGCTGCCTAGAGCACGTAGGTGCCTCGCACGAGCCTCCCCGGCCACCGTAGCATCGACCCCGAGCTCGCCCGAGCTCCGGCGACCGCCACGGTCGATGCCGGTGACGACTCCGGCCATCTTAGGCCCAGCCGCTGCCACTACTCGACGCGGACGAGTGCCTGCGTCATGTAGACGCCCTCCGCCGGCCATTTGGTCGCCGGAGGAGGGAAACCGCACCCCTCCGCCGTCTCTGGCTCCGCCGGCGACGAGCCGCGGGTCAACTCCGGCGAGTTGACCCAGGTTTGACCCCCCCTGGGTCGATGACAGGTGGGGCCAGCCCCCCTGTTAATTAGTTTAGTTTATTTTAATTTAATTACCCCCTGCTGACACTGACATGTGGGCCCTAGTGCCCTAATCTTTAATTAAGCTAAACTAAACCCCCCCTGTTTAACCCGTGTCACTGACATGTGGACCCCACACGTCAGGTTTGACCTGGACCGCCCTGTTGACCTGATGACGTCAGGGTGAGGTCATGCTGACGCAATATTCATTTTCTGGAATTTAGTTTATTTTATAAATAATCAGAAAATTCCAGAAAATAGCTAAAACTTCAATAAATCATAGAAATTCAACCGTAACTCCAAATTAAATAAATTATATATGAAAAATTATCAGAAAAATTCAAGGAATCCATCTGTACCATTTTCATGCATGTTAGAACAACTTATAGCTGCTGTTTAGCACAAATCAATTAAATGGCATTTGAATAATCACATATGGAGTTTGAATTTGAATCTTGTATTCAAACCAACCCCATTTAACTTGTTGCTAGATGCATTAGCTCAAAACACATTCATTTTGCCATGTCATGATCATGCATCATATTGTGCATTGCATTGATTGTGTTCCCTTCTGTGTTGCCGGTATCTGTCCCCTCTCGATAGACGTGATACCGATGATGTGATCGTTGACACTGATGAAGACTCAATGTTATCTTCAGAAGTGCCAGGCAAGCAAAACCCCCTTGTTCATTCCGATAAAATCCCACTCTCTCGCTCCTGCTCTCTTTTACTGCATTAGGACAACAACGACATATTTGTTACTTGCTGCGGTAGCTGAACCCCTTTATCCTTTGCATGACCTGTCATTGCCACAGTAAATAGATGAAACCCACTAGCATGAGTAGGAGTTGTTTGAGCCCTGATGTGCCTACTCATTCTTGCTTGTTTGCCATGCCTGCTACTGCTTAGAGTTGTGTCAGGTCTGATTCATCGGGAATGGATCAGAGGTGTGTGAACATGTCCTACCATTGAGAGCTAAGTGTGTGAACACGATTTGGTAAAAGGTGTCGGTGAGAGGCCATGTAGGAGTACATGGTGGGTTGTCTCATTGAAGCCGTCCTTAGGAACTGAGTTCTGTGTTTGTGATCCATGATTCAGCTACTACCATACATTGGGCCCTGAAATATGACCCCGCTCGACTTCTTATTCACCCTCGTCCTCTGTCCAGGAGTTGCAAGTAGTTTCTGGTGTTTGTAGTATGCTGGAGGCCGTGGACAGCGCTGACCGGAGGGGTGGGCTGTGATGCGGTAGGCACGTGGCCGGGTATACCGGGCGCCCGTTTGGTGTCACGGAACCCTGTTCACATCGTTTGGGGCTGTGAGCGAAACTCCGGCCGGATCTCCTCATGGATGGAACCCGAATAGGCGATAAACCTGGACTAGAGACTTGAGTGTTTAGGTAGGTCGTGGTCTACACCCACGTCGGCTTTCGCTTGAAGTCTGCCGAGCACATGTCGTGTGCAGACGCTAAGTGGTGGAAACATGTATGAAGAAGTACACCCCTACAGGGTTAACATCATCTATTCGAATAGCCGTGTCCACGGTAAAGGACTTCTGGGTTGCTTATATCAGTTCATAGACAAGTGAAAGTGGATACTTTAAAATGCGCAAGATAAGCGTGAGTGCTATAGATGGCGTTCTCGTAGGGAGACGGGAGCGGATCCATAGTGGTGTATTGATATGGTGAATATGTGGACTCGTGTGCGCCACCTCAAAAGAGTCGCTTGCAGTCGTAGTTTAGGATAGCCACCGAGTCAAAGCTGGCTTGCTGCAGTTAAACCCCACCATCCCTTTGTTGATAATGATGCATATGTAGATAGTTCTGATGTAAGTCTTGCTGGGTACATTTGTACTCACGTTTGCCTATTTTATGTTTTTGCAGAGAGACTTCGGTCTCATTAGTAGTTCCGCGTGGACTTCGACGTTTAGCTTGTTACCTCAGCTACGATCTTGTGCCCTCGGCAGGATCTGGTAGATAGTCAGGCTTCTCAGCCTTTTTCATTTATAGATGTCTGTACCCAGACATGATAGCTTCCGCTTGTGCTTTGACTTGTATGCTCTGAGTGTTGGGTCATGAGACCCATGTTTGTAATATCTCGCTCCTCGGAGCCTATTGAATAATTTACTTGAGTCGTAGAGTCATGTTGTGATGCCTTGTTGTATTTGCACATATCGAGCATATTGTGTGTATGTTATTGAAATGCTTGGTATGTGTGGGATCTGACCATCTAGTTGTTTATCTTTAGTAGCCTCTCTTACCGGGAAATGTCTCCTAGTGTTTCCATTGAGCCTTGGTAGCTTGCTACTGCTCCGGAACACTTAGGCTGGCCGGCATGTGTCCTTCTTCGTTCCTGTGTCTGTCCCTTCGGGGAAATGTCACGCGATGAATACCGGAGTCCTGTTAGCCCGCTACAGCCCGGTTCACCGGAGTCCTGCTAGCCCAGTGCTACAGCCTGGATTCACTCGCTGATGACCGACACGTTCGATGCTGGGTCATGGATGCCTGTCCCTGTAAGTCTGTGCCACTTTGGGTTTACGACTAGCCATGTCAGCCCGGGCTCCTTATCATATGGATGCTAGCGACACTGTCATATACGTGTGCCAAAAGGCGCAAACGGTCCCGGGCAAAGGTAAGGCGACACCCGTGGGAATACCGTGCGTGAGGCCGCAAAGTGATATGAGGTGTTACATGCTAGGTCGATGTGGCATTGAGTCGGGGTCCTGACAGCGGTCAACGACAGACTTTCATCAGAAGAGTACTATGCGTGGAGACGCTATCAGCTGGGTCCACAGCCGCAGCAAGGAAGTGCCTCCTTATTACACGCAAAATAATTATTCCTCCACCCGACAGTGGGGACCCACCGGACGGGCCACCGCATTTCGTGAAAAAAACGTTTGCCCCTGATTGCTGGGACCCACCAGCTACATCTTTGCACGCAAGGAAGTGCCTGACAGTCGGGACCCACCTGGTCGAAGCGTACGTAGAGTTGTCATTCTGGTCGCGAACGTGTACGTACGTATATACTGGTCGATGTAGAGGCGTGCACGTGTCGTAGCAGAGGCGCGCACGTAGCATGTACACGTACGTACAACGGCCAGGGTGCAAGAAAGAAAATACGGCCACATATGTGTACATACGGGCGGGGTCTCGAACGCCTACTCGCGCATACGTATGACCAGGGCTCGTGTACATGGCTGGGTCAGAACGGAGAAACAGCGTCATCGTCATGTTCATGGGGAGGCAACGGAATGCGTCGTGTTTATGGGGAGGCAACGGAATGCGTCGTGTGCATGGGGAGGCAACAGAATGCGTCGTGTTCATCGGGAGGGCTTGGACGGAACAGGGGATGGAAACGAGGCCTGGCGTACCGCAGAATGGAGGAAACGGCCTTGTGTTCGACCGACCACGTTCGAAACGGGATCTTGTTCATCGGGAGAGGTCTGGCGTACCTCAAAACGGAGGAAACGGACCTCCTACGGTCCAAACGAGGGTCCTGTTGATCGGGAGGGGTGTGGCGTACTGCAAAACGGACGAAACGGACTTGTGTTGGATCGCTACGGTCGAAACGGGGGTCCTGTTCATCGGGAAGGGGTGTGGCGTACCGCAAAACGGGACTCCACGGGTTACTGTTCATCTCCACCATCGACCCCCTCCAGCCTCCACGAGCTACTGTTCATCCACCGTCGACCTCCTCCAGCCTCCACCTGCGACTATTCATCCACGGGCTCCTATTCATCCTGCCTCCATCGCGCGCTACTCCACCGGCTACTGTTCAACCAGCCCTCTCCACGGGCTCCTGTTCAACCACCCCTCCACGGGCTACTGTTCATCCTGCCCTCCACCGTCTACTATTCATCCTGCCCTCCACGGGGTGGTCCTGGTCATCCAGCCCTCCACGGGGTCCTGTTCATCCAGCCCCAACCGGCTTGACCGATCGGGGTCCTGTTCATCCAGAGGCAACACCACGGGGTCCTGTTCATCCAC
>NC_041382.1:648998063-649032715 GCF_002162155.2 Triticum dicoccoides
CAGAGGCAGCATCGATCGGCTTCAGTTAGCAGTAGTAGCGAAGGAATCGCTCGATCGGGTTCAGTTAATAGCCATCGATCGATCGCTTGGGTTCAGTAACGCGTAGCCTGCAGTGCAATCGCTCGGGTTCAGTTAGAGCCCAACGCCCCGCTCGGGTTCAGTTAGAGCCAACGCCTCGCACACACGCGCGTACGTGTACGAGAGAAACGCGCATCGCTCGGCCCCCGACCTCCCACCGTAACCGGGAACTCCCTGAAATTTTCCTCCCCCTCGCTTCTACCATGGTTTTTTCCGTCATGGACGGCCCAAAGAATGTCATGCAGCTGCGTCTCTGGCCCGCCCAGGACGAAAAGCCCATTTTCTGTCATGATTTTTGTCATAGAAGTAGGAGCCCACCATATCTATGATGATACCTGGTTTTGTCACAATTATCATCATAGAAGTGTCATATGTATGACAGAAAAACAATTCGTTCGGCCCAAAATGTCATGGATGTGTGTTTTTTTTGTAGTGACATAACCAAGAAACCTTCAGAAATCATTTACCAAAACCTTCGAAAATCATCTGTTATACGAGTTATGGCAATACTCCCGAACTCCCGCCCCAGTACTGGGTGGCGTCGAGGTTATCTCACCAACAACTTCATAAAAGAGATTTTCGATGTCGGCGAAGCTCAGGTATTCCAGAACTGCAACGATAAAATTGTGACGACAACACCTCGGAGCTCAACTCCGCGGGACACTGCCACAACCCCTAAATGTCAAGAGGCACCAAGAACAATGTTCTCGGCACAAAACCATCGGAACAATTCCAAGATACCCGCGTGATCCAAATTTTTTTAGTGAAATTTGAGAAGAGAAGAGTCAAAACTCTACGCCGGGATGCGTCACCAGAGCGACGAAGTGACTGAGGAGTAAAAAGAATCCTACTCTCCGATATATATAATCCTAAAAGACTCAAAACATTTTTCTGGACTCAACAATGCCAGCGATTCGATCAAGCAGGGGGCTCCTAAGTCGGGGATGGCTCTGATACCAACTTGTAACACCCACGATGCGGCTATAACTCCCACGTGTCGGAGCACGACTTAGAGGCATAACCGCATTGCGGGCATGTCGGTGTTCTGGGAACGGGGGTCCCCAGACTTGCCTGCCTGCAGCCTGCGGCGTGGCTCAAAGGGGGCCCAGCACGGCCCGTCTTCATCAACACAGACCCAAGACCATCGCGGGGCGGACAACACGGAGCTTCCTCAGGCATGGCCTCATCAGGCTGGCTCGCGAGGAGGCGGAGAGATCAAGGCGGGGTACCTCACGAGGTGCCCGTGACGCAAGCCATGACGACCAAGGGTGCCAGGCGGGCGCCAGCCGCGTAGTGTCCTCCTTTCCTCTTTGGTGCAAAGGGAGCAAGCGCAGGCGAGAGCATCAAGCAAAGGCACCCGTTTCGATGCAACGACACCAAGACCAGTCCAACAGCAGGGAGGAAGTCATTGTGGAGCCCAAGCCAGCGTCACTACCAGAGCCTTTGGCAGGCGAGGACCAACTTTAGTCATGATAAGTGTACCAGATGTTCCCCTTCAAAATGGCTAATTGTTGGCGCCCTTCCCGCTCAATATTTGGGAAGAGGCCCAGGGCCTTTGCCTATAAATAGGACTAGCCACCCACAGGGTAGGGGGGATCGGAGATCGGATCGAAATCAGAGAGAGAATCGAGAAGAAAGAGAGAGAGAGAAAAGGGTGACTGAGCTCCTCCTAGCAGTTCATCCCCCCAGCCAAGAACAGACCCTCGCGAGGCTGTTCTTCCTTGTATTGCTCATCATCATCAGCTCAAGAGGCAATCCACCACACCACACACTGGAGTAGGGTATTACACCACAACGGTGGCCCGAACCAGTATAAACCCTGTGTCTCTTGTGCTGTTCTTTCCATAGCTTAGATCTTAGCGAGGCAGAGGGGTGCAGGTAGGTAGAAGGCGAAATCTCCGCGCGCACCCGAGTGTTCGAACCTCAAGGGTCTGCCGGAACCCGAAATCCAACTTTTGGCGCGCCAGGTAGGGGTGCGCCGGAATTCGTCTTCCACCACCCCGTTCTCCTCCGACCATCGCGTCCATGTCTGACGCTCGTCGGGCCTGCGCCGAGCACCGGGCCGCTCTCACTTCCCGCGTCGGCCAGACGGCTCCTATCGGCGGGCGTCCTCGCCGTTCCCCGTCACCTGCCGTCAACGCCGCCACCAGCCCGGCAGGGGACGAGCAGCAACCATCGTCTCAGTATCCATTCGTGCGGCAAGACGGCCGCACCGCTACTCCCTCGCTCATCCCAGCTGGTTCTTCGTCCCATGCGCTCCGCGCACCCATGGAGGCTCGAGCTGCGCTCATCGCGGCAAACGAGCTCCTGCGCTACCGTCCCGTCGATGACGTCTATGAAGAATGGCTCGACCGCCTCGCCGAGCTCGTCCGCGCCGCAGGGGGCTCTCTTGCGCCGTCCATTCCGCTGCACCGCACCCCGCCCCGCGCGAGTGACGAAGCTCCGGGGGCGCCCCAGCCGCCTCCTCCTCAAGAAGGTGCCATGGCTCCAAGGTGCGTGGCCCCTGGGCGGAACCCGCTCCGTCAGGTGCCAGCGCGGCAAGAGCAGAGCTGCCAAGAAGTCCCTCGCCCGCAAGAAGCTGCCCGGGCGCTCCCTGCTCCAGCACGTCGCAACCATGTTCCTGCTCCCGCACGTCAAGACCCCACGCTGCTCCCAGCTGCAGCGCGTGGGGACATGCAAGACCAAGCTCTCCGTCACCCAAGGCCTCCCGTGGCCACAGCAGGCTGCCGTGCCTTCACCATCGAGCTACGCTGCGTCGCGTGGCCCGACAAGTTCAAGCCAGACCCGCCTCCTTGTTACGACGGCACGGCCAACCCTGCAGAGTTCCTCCAGCTCTACAAGCTGGGCATCGAAGCTGCCAACGGAGACGAGAAGGTCATGGCGAACTGGTTTCCCATGGCGCTCAAGGACGGGGCCCGCACCTGGCTCCTAAACCTGGCTCCAGGCACGATCTCCTCCTGGGACGAGATGCGCACCTGCTTCATCGCCAACTTCCAAGGTACTCGCGACCGGCCACCCGTTGTGAGTGACATGCGCCGCATCAAGCAACAACCTAGAGAGACCCTGCAGAAGTACATCTAGCGCTTCAACAACGCACGCCTCAAGATTCCCAAGGTGACCGAGGAGGCCATCATCTCATCCTTCTCCGACGGCGTGCGTGATGTCAAGATGAAGGAGGAGCTGGCGATGCATGAAGACCTGTGCACATCCTTGGAGTTGTTCAACTTGGCAACCAAGTGCGCCAGGGCTGAAGAAGGGCGTCTCTCCCTCCTCGAGCTGCCTGCCGCGGACCCAGAAGAGAAGAAGCCCAAGGCCAAGGATGTGAAGCGCAAGGGGGCTGCCGTGCTCGCGGCAGAACCAGACACCAAGCGGGGCAGAGATCAGCCCGAATCTTCCAAGGGCAGTCGGTACTGTGTGTACCACGACCTCCACACCCACAACACCAACGAATGTCAAGAGCTCCGAGCCGTGCGAGAAGGAAGGATCGGCCGTCGCCCCGACCGCGGTGACCGGGGCTCCGGTCGAGGAGGAGGAAGGAACGCAGGATGCTGGGAAGACCGCTGCCCACGCCAAGGGTGGCGCGATCAACCTCGCGAGGATCGCAGGCAAGACCCGCCTTGCGAGGGAGACTGGAGGGATCAGCCTCGCGAGGATCGCCCGCCAGGCAACGCAGACCTCCCTCCGCTGCCGCCGCAGCCAAGGATAAATGAGGACCGCCATCAGGACGAGGGGGCTGGGGGCTTCCAGGAGCCGCGCGGGATCGCCTGCATCCTGGGCGGGGCTCAAGCCCCAGCCTCTCAACGCATCTTCAAGCAGTTCGCCCGTGAAGTAAATGCAGTCCTCTCCAAGCTCGAAGCCACACGACCTCTCTGGTGGTCAGCGTGCGCCATCACGTTCAGCTCAGCAGATCATCTCAAGTGTGCGGCCACAGCCGGAGTCCTCCCGATGCTTTGTTCCCCAATCATCAGCAACATGGTGGTCACCAGGACCCTCATTGATGGCGGGGCAGGGCTCAACATCCTGTCCATGGAAACATTCAACAATCTCCAAGTGCCCTACAACCAGCTTCAGCCAACCAAACCTTTCTCCGGAGTCACCGACGGCTCCACGGTCCCGATTGGGCAGGTCCGCCTCCCTGTCACCTTCGAGGCACGCGACAACTACCGCACCGAGCTCATCGACATCGACGTCGCTCACATTCTCCTACCGTACAACGCCATCCTTGGGTACCCAGCGCTGGCCAAGTTCATGGCCGTAACTCACCACGGCTACAACGTCCTCAAGATGCCAGGAAGTGGCGGAGTCATCACGGTGCCATCTGAAGAGCAGGACGCGGTGTGTTCCCTGGAACGAGCCTTTCAGGCCGCATCGCTGGAAGACCCGGATCACGGAAGCAGGAGGCTTCCCGAGACCCCCCCCCCCAAGAAGAAGAAGACATCGTTCGGCCCGGCCCCTCAGGAGGCAGGCCCCTCAGGGCCCGCGCCTGCCCAGGGGGAACCTCCTTCCATCGCATAGGAAAGCGCGCCCGGCACCCTCCTCAGGCAGGGCTCGGGGGCTCTCCCCTGGAGGGCCACCGACCTGGCTAAGGTCATGAGGGAGGCGCTTGGGCACCACATGGAGGCGTGTTTCGAATCACGTTTCCCTCAAGAAGGAGTAAGGCAAGGAGGGCCAGAACCTCAGGAGTTCGTCAGCAAGGCCATTCAGGAGCTACAGGAGTCAAGAGTCATGAGAGGCGGCCGCCGCCTACCAGCTGTGGCTCCCCATCCAGGCGAGGATGGTGGGCTGCGCGTCTGCATCGACATACCAGGGCTCAATCGAGTCGCCTCTCTGGAGCGCCTCTGGCCCTCGCGAGTGGGGCGCTGCAAAGGTCCACCCCACAGCTACGTTCGCAAGCCTTACGGCTTGCCGAACGTGGCTGCCACGTACCAGCGCCTCATGAGGGGCATCATGGAGGCTCAAGAGTCCAGGCGTTCCGCAGCCCTGGCGGAGATGGAGAGGGTTCGCGAGGAGCCACCAGTGCCTCCGGAGCCTCCCGAGGCCCCTGGGCCTGGGGGCTCATGAGGATCGGCTTCCGCAGCCCACCGAGTCTGCTACGCCAACACTCCTTCGTCCTCAACATCATCAGGTGACATCTTTCAAGTTTCATTTCCAGCTGGGAGCGCCCCCCAGGGCTGCATTATTCCCAGGCCGCGTGGGTCCGTCCCTGCGGCATGTATCCCTTTTATTTTATGTTGTTAGCTTACCTTGTTGGGGGTGCCCCTTGGGCTGCATCATCCCCAAGTCGCTCGGGCTTGACCCAGTGATGTCCGCCTTTCCAGCATATATTTGAATGAATCCACTCCTTCACGGCTAATGTGTTTGACCTAGTTGCCCGCTCAACTGACGCCAACTGACAGAGCTACTCCCAAACGGCAGGACGCTTGCGCATGGGTCCGTCCCTGCAACACCGACAAACCTGAATGGCTGAGCTCTGGCCGCGGCAGCCCCGTATGGCGCCACCTCATCAAGCCTTCAGTGCCTCATCGCCCCTCGGAAGCAACCAACGGCTGACTGCCAATTATCATGGCAACCCCTCGTTCTTTCTCTGATGGGTCTACAGGATCTCCTAAAGGAGCTGCGTCAGGCGAGGCCCTTGCGGTGTCTCCTTCACTCTCATCCACGCGAACTGCTTGCACGTTAAAGGGGGGGTGCCTGAGCATCGCGACTCAGGGCTCCTACTGGCTCTCCAGCCCTCACCCTCTGGCCTTGTTCACGGCATCACGACCTGGCATATCAGCGACGGCTGAGACTTGCTCGAGGGCCGGGACCCGAGGACATAGAGCAGAAAGGGGAGCAAAGGCGAGAGGGGAGGGACACGCGAGGACCTCACCGAGCAACCTCATGCTTGCCGATGCACGGACCCGGCGACACACCAGAGAGCGGCCCCTGATTCTCGAGATAAGTCACCACCCGGAAGCACCAGCTACCGTGGCACCATCCCCGCACCTAACGCAATCCCGTGTTAGCGACGCTGCTCTCCTTTCTCACCGAACGACGGCTGCTTAAGCACCAAAGGGGACCTCCTGAGCATCGCGACTCAGGGGCTCTTACCGGACCCCGGGTCGCTCACCTCCTAGCCTTGACCACGGCATCGCGACCTGGCATACCAGCGACGGCTGAAGCCGCCTTGGGACTGGGACCTGTCGGCGCAGAGCACCAAGCCCTCGTGAGGTTCGAAAGGGAGAACTGAGCTAAGACGGAATGAGCAACTCGCACAATTCTACGACGAGGGTTATATTAACAAAACAGGATAACAGGCACCTTACAAGCCCCCACGGGACACGTCTTTGATTCCTTGCAGGGAACAGATCCTAAAAGGATGCTAACTACACGCGCCCCTGCAAAAGACGCCATCATTAATAGTGGGTCGTCAAGCACCGGCGCCAACCCCATCTAGATCATAGTCGGCGACGGCCTGATGAGCCCGCCCTGCTCCAGGAGTGGCGCCGGCTCGGGGGCTCGTAGCTGTCGTCGCTCGTCTCCGGAGTCGCGAAGAGCTCGCCGAAGTCGCTGGAACCTCCGACGCCTCCGCCGCCTGAGGTGCCGCAAAGGGAGCGGTCGGCGGGCCCATTCCTCGCCGTAACAGGGTCCCGACCACCTCTCCCGGGGCAGCACTCCAGCCGGCGCCCGTTAGCATCGAAGACCTTGAAGAACATCATCGAAGCACCGTCGTACTCCAAGTGGATCGCGAGGGTGCCTCTTGTCCTGCAAACCCAGGCGATTTTGCTCCAGCCTCGAGTCATGAAGACCTCGCCCGGGGCAACGACCGTGACCTCTGCCTCGGTCGCGAGGGTGCTGCAGCCGGCGTGCTGCACCCAAAGCTTCAGGAGTTCTCCCTGCGGGATGATGGAGGCGAAGAAGGGAGGAAGGCGAATCCAAGACTGAGGAGGCATGGCGGCGTGGAGCATGAACTCTTGGGAGGAGCCCTCTGTGTGGACCCCAGGGGGGACGACCCACACCTTCGTGACCCGTCGGCGCCGATGGCGGCGCCGCCCGTGGCAATCGACATCGACTCCTTCAGAGCCCTCGATGTGGGCGTACAAGGGAAGCGGGAACCCCGGCAGTGGCCGCTCGCACCAGGGCCTCGGCACCACCTAATGGGCCCCCTCGTCCCTGCCGCGGAGGGCGAGCCGTTTCTTCGGTGGGAGCGGGTCTGCCGCCGAGAACCGGCGGATCAGAGCCATCGCAGCAAGACGGAGCAAGGACCGGGAAGAAGGAGAAGCAAGAAGGGATGGACTGGAAGGGCGCGCGCCATTCCGTACTTATGGCTGGCGAAGGCCAACCGCCGACCTCCACGATCGTAGGTAATCATGACCCGCTTTGCATCCAGGGACTTGTCCAGTCCGTGCAGTTGCCGAGGCACCGTGGGAAGTGGAGGCACCCACGTCCAATCAACCTCCACGCGGCGCCCAAGGCCGCAGGCTGTTAGGGCCCGCGGCGCTTCGCTCTTGCCCTTTCGCCTCCCTGCACGGCCAAGTCCATGCGCGCCTTGGGCCCGGGGGCTACTGTCGGCGTTCTGGGAATGGGGGTCCCCAGACTTGCCTACTTGCGGCCTGCGGCGTGGCTCAAAGGGGGCCCAGCACGGCCCATCTTCATCAACACAGACCCAAGACCCTCGCGAGGGGCCAAGCCTCGCGGGGCGGACGACACGGGGCTTCCTCAGGCACGGCCTCATCAGGCTGGCTCGCGAGGAGGTGGAGAGATCAAGGCGGGGTACCTCACGAGGTGCCCGTGATGCAAGCCATGACGACCAAGGGTGCCAGGCGGGCGCCAGCCGCGCAGTGTGCTCCTTTCCTCTTTGGTGCAAAGGGAGCAAGCGCAGGCGAGAGCATCAAGAAAATGCACCCATTTCGGTGCAACGAGACCAAGACCAGTCCAACAGCAGGGAGGAAGTCATTATGGAGCCCAAGCCAGCGTCACCACCAGAGCCTTTGGCAGGCGAGGACCAACTTTAGTCAGGATAAGTTTACCAGATGTTCCCCTTTAAAATGGCCAATTGTTGGCGCCCTTCCCGCTCAATATTTGGGAAGAGGCCCAGGGCCTTTGCCTATAAATAGGACTAGCCACCCACAGGGTAGGGGGGATCAGAGATCGGATCGAAATCAGAGAGAGAATCGAGAAGAGAGAGAGAGAGAAGGGTGACTGAGCTCCTCCTAGCAGTTCATCCCCGCAGCCAAGAACAGACCCTCGCGAGGCTGTTCTTCCTTGTATTGCTCATCATCATCAGCCCAAGAGGCAATCCACCACACCACACACTTGAGTAGGGTATTACACCACAATGGTGGCCCGAACTAGTATAAACCCTGTGTCTCTTGTGCTGTTCTTTCCATAGCTTAGATCTTAGCGAGGCGGAGGGGTGCAGGTAGATAGAAGGCAAAATCTCCACACGCACCCCAGTGTTCGAACCTCAAGGGTCTGCCGGAACCCGAAATCTGACAAGGCATGTCGCAAGAGGGGTAATCTTTACACAACCCATGTACTGAACAAGATAGAAATAAAGAGTTGGCTTACAATCGCCACTTCACACAATACATAAATATAGCATTACATCAACCAGATACAATCAAGGTCCGACTACGGAACCAAAATAAAGACAACCCCAAATGCAAAAGATCCCCGATCGCCCCAACTGGGCTCCACTACTGATCGTCTGGAAAGGAAACGTAGTAACGTCCTGAGTCCTCATCGAACTCCCACTTGAGTTCAGTCGCATCTCCTGGAATGGCATCATTGACACCTGCATCTTGTTTTGGAAGTAATCTATGAGTCACGGGGACTTAGCAATCTCACACCCTCGCGATCAAGACTATTTAAGCTTATGGGTAGGGAAAAGGTATGAGGTGGAGCTGCAGCAAGCACTAGCATATATGGTGGCTAACTTACGCAAATGAGAGCGAGAAGAGAAGGCAAAGCACGTTCGAGAATCTATGATCAAGAAGTGATCCTAGAACTACTTACGTTCAAGCATAACACGAGACCGTGTTCTCTTCCCGGACTCCGCTGAAAAGAGATCATCACGGCTACACACATTGTTGATTCATTTTAATTAAGTTAAGTTTTAGGTTTTCTACAATCGGACATTAACAAATTCCCATCTGCCCATAACCGCGGGCACGGCTTTAGAAAGTTCAAATCCCTGCAGGGGTGTCCCAACTTAGCCCATCACAAGCTCTCACGGTCAATGAAGGATATTCCTCCTCCCAGGACAGCCCGATCAGAATCGGAATCCCGGTTACAAGACATCTCGACAATGGTAAAACAAGACCAGCAAGACCACCCGCCGTGCCGCGAAATCCTGATAGGAGCTGCACATATCTCATTCTCAGGGCACACCGGATAAGCTAAGCGTACGGGAGCCAATGTAACCCAAGTTGCCAAGGGACGGCCCTGCACGGTGCTCTAGGTTGGACCAACACATAGAGAAGCACTGGCCCGGGAGGGTTAAAATAAAGATGACCCTTGAGTCCGCGAAACCCAAGGGAAAAAGGCTAGGTGGAAAATGGTAAAACCAAGGTTGGGCCTTGCTGGAGGAGTTTTATTCAAGGTGAACTGTCAAGGGGTTCCCATTATAACCCGACCGTGTAAGGAACACAAAATCAAGGAACATAACACCGGTATGATGGAAACTAGGGCGGCAAGAGTGGAACAAAACACCAGGCATAAGGCCGAGCCTTCCACCCTTTACCAAGTATATAGGTGCATTAAAGTAAACAAGATATAATAATGATATCCCAATAATAAACATGTTCCAACAAGGAACAAACTCCAAACTTCACCTGCAACTAGCAACGCTATAAGAGGGGCTGAGCAAAGCGGTAACATAGCCAAACAACAGTTTGCTAGGACAAGGTGGGTTAGAGGTTTGACATGGCAATATGGGAGGCATGATAAAGCATGTGGTAGGTATCGCGGCATAGGCATAGCAAAAGGGCGAGCAACTAGCAAGCAAAGATAGAAGTGATTTTGAGGGTATGGTCATCTTGCCTGCAAAGTTCTCCGAGTTGACGTAAGCTTGATCCTCGTAAGCATACTCAACGGGTTCCTCGATCACGTACTCGTCTCCCGGCTCTACCCAAAGCAAGAACACAAGCAACGGAAACGCAATCAACCATGATGCAATGCGCAAGCAACATGATGCAAAACATGTCATGATATGCGGGATGTAATATGCAATGCATATGCGTGCTCCGGAAGGAAAAGATTGAACCAGGCCTCAACATGGAAAACCAAGAGCACCACTGGAAAGATGGGTTGATTTCGGTCGAAATCGATATAAAGATCACCGGAATCGGATGCACGGTTTGCAAATGGCAAGCAAAACAATAATGGCACTATACTGCGATTAACAGCACGATGCCATCTAAAATGCAACAAGAAACCAAGCTACTGCACTCTAATTAACATAACAACAAAGCACATGGAAGTGATCCACTCAAGATTCTTGAAAAAAGATGAACACTGAGCTACCGCTAAATCACACAATAGCAGGTTCAAACAAGCATGGCAAAAGTGCAAAAGATATCAGGTTCTCAGACTTTGTGAAAATAACATGTCAGGAATTCACATCAGGAAGCAAAGTTTAGAGCAAGATAACAACATGCTACAGGAACATATCATGTCAAAGCAAAGCATGCCATGAAACTACTCAAAGCATATAACAAAAGTCCCTTACTGACCATAAGCCAAAAAGCATCAGAAGATACAATGGCAATCATGTAAATATAGCAACTTTCTCTAACAGATTCAGACTTAGCAGAAAACTGCACATGAAAAAAAACAGAGTTACGTAGGCATGTTTGCGATCTCGATGCACTCACCACAAGGCATTGCATGACAAACTAAGCATACACCCAAGAAATAGACATGTTCAGGTAGCTAACCATGGCAAGAACCAACACATAGCATGCATGGATCAACTACAACAACCTTGGCAAAATTTATTAACATGTAAACAATCTGCCAGGAACATTTTATAGCAAAAGTAGAGCAAGATTTAGTCATGCTAGGGGTCTCCATAATTACAAACAAAGACATTGATAGATATAACATAACAATATCTCAAAATCATCCTTACTGAACATGCTCAAAAGAGGCATGGATCACTCTGTAGCTTTATGAATACATGGCATAAAAATAACATCAGGGAAATGACTTGAAAGAATTGTAAGTCCCTGAAATCAGCAACATCACGAGAGCTACTTTGAATGCTTGTTCACCACATTGATCACAAAAATACATGTCATACACCCCTATAAAGTTGGCATGGCATAGCCCAAAACACATGTAGGGCTCAAGTTCATAGGAGGCACACATCAATCATGGCAAAAATGACAAATGCTCATAATCTGTTACGAAACAGAAACTAACAATATATAGCACTCTTGCAACAACATTTTAGGCATCAAGATGGACTCAAACAAGCATGATGCAATGGAATGAAATGATGAGCACATCCAAACGAACATTTTGGTATCTCACACGCGCAAAACGGAGCTACAGATGATGAGATATGATGCCATGAACATGTCTAGAAAAATATGAACAGGGGAGAAAAACTTAGACGAAAATAGACCTAGGGTTTACTGTAGCCAGATCTGGCCGGCATGAGAACCGAGGACCGCTAGGGTCTCGCCGGAGACGACGAGGACGACGGCCGGCTTGGTCGAGGTCGCCGGATCTAGCCCTCCCACGGCCGGATCTGACTAGAGGACGGCGGGGCGAGGTGCGGGGCCGGAGAGGACGCCGAGGCGGTGGGGCGGTGCGAACGTCGAGGCAGGGCGGCGGAGGCAGGCGAGCGGTGCGGGGTTTGAGCAGCGGAGCTTGGCGGCGGGGACGGCGCGGGGCGCTGGCAGCGGCGATGGGCCGGGCGGGCCTGATCCGAGCTCACCGGGCCGCGGCGGAGGCGGACGTTGGTGGACACGTGACATGCTACTATTGGTGCGGGTGCGGCGGCGGAGTTGTTCGGCGGCGAGCAGGCATGTCCGGTGGCGGCGGGGAGGAGTTTATCTAGGGTTACGCCCGAATTTTTGGAGGAGTGCACATATTTATAGGAAGGAGGAGCTAGGAGAGTCCAAATGAGGTGCGGTTTTTGGCCACGCGATCGTGATCGAACAACCGAGACGATGGAGGGGGTTTGGATGGGTTTTGGGACACTTTGGAGGGGTGTTGGGCTCTAACACACATGAGGCCTCTACGGTTCCTCAGTTAACCGTTGGAGTATCAAACGGACTCCAAATGGCACGAAACTTGATAGGCGGTCTACCGGTAGTGAACCAAGGCCGCTTGGCAAGTCTCGGTCCAATCCGAGAATTTTTAACACTCGCACACGAAAAGAGGCAAAAGGGGTCGCCGGAGGACATAGGAGTGCCGGAATGCAAAACGGACAACGGGGAAAATGCTCGGATGCATGAGACGAACACGTATGCAATTGTGATGCACATGATGACATGATATGAGATGCATGACATGGAACAAAAGAAAAACTAAGACAAAAACCAACCACAAGGTAATATCATAACTTAGTGCCGAAAATGGCAAGAGTTGGAATACAAATATGGCAAGTTACATACGGGGCGTTACAACACTCCACCACTACGAAAGGATCTCATCCCGAGATCTTGGACTGGGAAAACTCCGGATATTCGGAGCGGAGGTGGTCCTCGCATTCCCAGGTGGCTTCATGGTCGGAATGAGGTGACCACTTCACTTTTAGAAATTTGATAGACTTGTTGCGAGTCTTGCACTCAGTTTCTTCAAGAATTGCAACGGGATGCTCATGATAAGACAAGTCTTCTTGGAGATCAATCTCTTCAAAGTTGATGGTGCGATCAGGAGTCTTGAAACACTTGCGAAGCTGAGACACGTGAAA
Source organism: Triticum dicoccoides (assembly GCF_002162155.2). NCBI lineage: Eukaryota > Viridiplantae > Streptophyta > Magnoliopsida > Poales > Poaceae > Triticum > Triticum dicoccoides. Next base: position 649,011,049 of record NC_041382.1, read on the forward strand.
CACGTCGTGCACGTTTGAAAAGTTGGATGGAAGCTCAAGTTGATAGGCGAGATTGCCTCTTTTGCCAATGATCTTGAAAGGACCCACGTATCTAGGGGCAAGCTTCCCTTTGATACCGAAGCGACGAGTACCTTTCATTGGAGAGACGCGGAGGTAGACATGGTCTCCGATCTCGAAAGCCAAGTCACGATGCTTGCTATCATAGTAACTCTTCTGGCGCGATTGCGCGGCTTTTAGATTTTCTTGAATGACTTTGCACATTTCTTCAGCCTCTGTGATCAAGTCATTGCCAAAAAGTTGGCATTCACCAGTCTCTAACCCATTAAGTGGAGTACGGCACTTTCTGCCATAGAGAATCTCGAATGGGGCCTTGCCCGAACTCGCTTGGAAGCTGTTGTTGTAGGAGAACTCGTCATATGGAAGACAATCTTCCCACTTCATACCGAAAGAAATGACACATGCCCTGAGCATATCTTCAAGAATTTGATTGACTCGCTCGACTTGCCACTAGTTTGAGGATGAAAGGCTGTGCTGAAGCGAATGCTGGTGCCCATAGCCTTCTGAAAGGAGTCCCAGAACTTAGAGGTAAAGATGCTTCCACGATCTGAAGATATCAATTGTGGAATGCCGTGCTAGGAGACAATCCTGGAGGTATATAGCTCTGCCAACTGAGCTGTTGTGATAGATTCTTTGATAGGAAGAAAATGAGCCAATTTAGTGAGCTTGTCGATGACAACGAAGATAGCATCATTGCCATGTTTGGACTTGCGAAATCCTGTCACGAAGTCCATCTCAATATGGTCAAACTTCCATTCTGGAATGGCAAGAGGTTGGAGGAGACCAGCTGGTCGTTGGTGTTCTTCTTTCACTCTTCTACAGACATCACATTCATTCATGAACTAAGCAATCTCGCGCTTCATTCGAGTCCACCAATACGACTGCTTGAGGTCATGGTACATCTTTGTACTTCCAGGATGAATAGATAGGAGTGAATTATGAGCCTCATTCAAAATGACTTTACGAAGGTCTCCTTTAGGAACAACAATGTGATCCTCGAAGAATAGAGTATCTTTGTCATCAAGGCGATAACACTTGTACATGGGTTGGCTCTTGGCAATCCCAATCTTCACCTTCTTCACCATGGCATCAAGAAGTTGAGCCTCACGAATCTGATCTTCCAAAGTAGGAGAGACTTGGAGGTTGGCAAGGAATCCTTGAGGAACAACTTGAAGATTAAGTTTGCGGAAAGCTTCACAAAGATCAGGTTGGAAGGGATTGAGAATCAAACTGTTGCAGTAAGCCTTCCTTCTCAAAGCGTCGGCGATGACATTGGCCTTGCATGGAGTATATTCAATAATCGGATTATACTCTTGAATCATTTCGACCCAATGAGTCTGCCTGAGGTTGAGGTTGGGCTGAGTGAAGATGTACTTGAGACTCTTATGATCAGTGAAGATGTCCACTTTCCTTCCCAACAAGAGATGTCTCCATGTTAAAAGAGCATGGACAACTGCCGCCAACTCGAGGTCATGAGTGGGGTAGTTCTTTTCGTTGGGCTTCAACTGGCGAGAGGTATAGGCCACAACTTTCTTCTCTTGCATTAACACAGCACCGAGACCTTGCAGGGAAGCATCACAGAAAACCTCGAATGGTTTGGATTCATCAGGAGGAGTCAGAACTAGAGCTGTGACTAACTTCTCTTTGAGGGTGTTGAAAGCTACGTCACATTCAGGCGTCCAGACATACTTCACATGCTTCTGGAGAAGGTTGGAAAGAGGCTTCGCAATCTTAGAGAAATTCTCAACGAATCTTCAACAATAGCTTGCGAGCCCAAGGAAACTGCGGAGTTGCTTCACATTCAGAGGCAGTTCCCAATTCACAATTGCAGACACCTTCTCAGGATTAACAGCTATGCCCTTGGCGGAGATGATATGCCCAAGGTAGAGAACCTCATCGAGCCAAAACTCGCACTTTGAAAACTTCGCATAGAACTGATGTTCTCTGAGTTTGTCCAACACCAATCTCAGGTGCTTGGCATGATCCTCCTTGTTCTTTCGAAAGACCAAAATGTCATCGAGATAGACCAAGACGAAGTCATTTGTGTAGGGATTGAAGATGAAGTTCATCATGCGAGAGAATGTCGGAGGAGCGTTGACAAGGCCGAAAGACATGACAGTGTATTCATAGGAACCATAACTTGTTCTGAATGCTGTCTTGGGGATGTCTTGTTCACGAAGGCGAACCTGATGATAGCCCATATGGAGGTCAAGCTTGGAGAATACTTGAGCACCCTTGAGTTGATTGAATAGCTCATTGATGTTGGGAAGTGGGTACTTGTTCTTTATGGTCTTCTTGTTCAATGGACGGTAGTCGACACAAACTCGGTCCGTGCCATACTTCTTCTTAACAAAAATAACACCACAACCCCATGGAGAAGAACTTGGTCGGATCAGACCCATACGCTCTTTTTCATCGAGTTGTTTCTTCAGCTCCTTCAAATCTTTCGGTCCAAGCTTGTAAGGACGTTTGCAAACAGGTTCCGTGCCAGGCTCGAGATCAATGACGAATTCAACTGGTCGGTGAGGAGGCATTCCTGGAAGCTCTTCTGGAAAGACATCTTGATATTCACAAACGACTGGAATATGAGAGATGGCATCCAACTCGCCCTTCTCATTGAGAGAAAACAGTCGAATGGTATCGTCACGAGCTGCATAGATGATCACATCTTCAGACGAGTGTGTCAATTGAATCTTCCTGGAAGCACGATCAAGTTGAGCCTTGTGCTTAGAAAGTTAGTCCATTCCGAGAATAAGATCAATATCCGAGTCACCAAGGACTATTGGAGAAGATAGAAACTTATAGTCACCCATCTTGATAGAAACATTCGGGATCATCGTGGTAGCCCTCATAGACTTGGCTGGAGAAACCACTCCCATAGGTTTACCCAACATTTCCGAAACGAAGTCATGCTTTGAAACAAATGATCTTGACATGAAACAATGTGATGCACCAGTATAAAAAGGACTTTTGCAGGAGTAGAGTTAACTGGAAAGTTACCCAAGATCACTTCTGAAGAGTCCTCTGCCTGAGCTGCGTTCACCATGTTGACCTTTGCAATCTTGGGATTATGCTTGACCACTGCATTGCTGGCAGATCTCACAGGAGGAGGAGGCGGAAGACGCCTCTGGTTGAAGCATTTTTTTGCATAGTGACCCTTCTGCTAACACTTGTTGCACGTGACCTCTGAGAGCGGCCGGTGATACGGAGCACTTGACCTTGGAGCATGAGATGAAGCTTTGTGCTAAAAGCCTTGGTTAGGTGGGTGGGAAGATCCATTGCCACCTTTGCTCTTCTGCTGATAAGCCTGGCGGAACGGAGGAGGAGGAGGCAACCAATACTTTTGCAGCTTAGCTGCCACTTGAGTTGAAGAAGAAGGAGTTGCATCCCCGACTCTCTTCTTGGAAGCATCGCACTTGAGCCGAGCAGCCTCTTCCTTTAATGCCATATTGTAGAACTCATCATACTTTTTCGGCTCAAAAAGCACAAGAGCTAGTTGCAGATCTTCTCTAAGGCCACCTATGAATTGATAAATCATGCTCTTCTCATCAGGGATGTCTTGCTTGGCGAAACGAGTGAGCTTCTGAACATGATGTTGTATTGGTAAACAGACAAGCTGCCTTGCTTCAGATTGCGGAACTCCTCACACTTACTCTCAACAACACTCTGAGAAATGTGGTGAGCTTTGAATGTGGTGAGCTTTGATGTCTTGGCGGAAATCATCCTAGGTAATCACACGACCTCCTCTAGAATCTTTGCATTGTTGATACCACTCAGCAGCTTGGTCTTTAAGTTGGAACGAAGCAAACTTGACAAAGTCCTCAGGCCTGACATTGCTGCACTCAAAATGTTTGCAGATATCCATGAGCCAATCATCAGCGTCTGTGGCCTCGACACAGTTACTGAAGGTCTTTGGCTGGTTTGCGAGGAACTGGTTGAGGGTAGCGAACTAAGTTTGATTGTTGGCATGGCCTTGATTTCCTTGGTTGCACTCTTGCAAGAGTTGCATAATCAACTGCGTGTTGGCGTTGGTAGCGGCCATCACAGCTTGCCATGCCTCCGGAGGTGGAGGTGGTGGCGGCGGTTCCAGATTCTGACGCGTTGGACGAGCCATCCTGAAGAGGGTGACATCCGTTAGCATCTTAAAAGACATATAGTCAAGCTAAATCAAATGGATCGAAATTGCAACATGTAGCCTTAACATTCGAACAAGAATGAACGAAGGAATTCCAAATTAAATTATCACACTTCCATAAATTGAGAAGTCACTTAGATAGAGGTAGATGAATAAAAGAAGAAGGTATAGACATGAACAAATACTTGGTAAGGATTACCCAATCACAAACCAAATATCTGTGGAAGAAATACTAGAGCTACATGAATTCCCACCTATGAAACTCCTGAAACTTTCCGGTTATGCAATCAAGTGTTGGGGATACAGGGGAAGCATAATATATCACCCAAAACTAGCAAATCCTACATCCACCTGTATCCATCCTTCAACACACACTACAAAAAAATACACTTCTATGATGATACGTGTTTGTCACAGTAGGTCGCTATCGGTGTCAAAACCGGCGGATCTCGGTTAGGGGGTCCCGAACTGTGCGTCTAGGCTGGATGGTAACAGGAGGCAGGGGACATGATGTTTTACCCAGGTTCGGGCCCTCTTGATGGAGGTAAAACCCTACGTCCTGCTTGATTAATATTGATGATATGGGTTGTACAAGAGTAGATCTACCACAAGATCATAGAGGCTAAACCCTAGAAGCTAGCCTACGGTATGATTGTATGTTGTGATTGTTGTCCTATGGACTAAAAACCCTTCGGTTTATATAGACACCGGAGAGGGTTAGGGTTACACAAGGTCGGTTACAAAGGAGGAGATATCCATATTCGTATTGCCTAGCTTGCCTTCCACGCCAAGTAGAGTCCCATCCGGACACGAGACGAAGTCTTCAGTTTTGTATCTTCATAGTCCAACAGTCCGGCCAATGGATATAGTCCAGCTATCTGGAGACCCCCTAATCCTGGACTCCCTTAGTAGCCCCCGAACCAGGCTTCAATGACGATGAGTCCGGCGCGCAGTATTGTCTTCGGCATTGCAAGGAGGGTTCCTCTCCAAATTCCGTGTACTTATTAAAATAGTGTCCGGTTTCTTGTGAATCTTGCACTCCTCGGCTTCCACGCCCAATAATGGCCCCTTTCCACATGTCGAGTGAATGTGAAGAGCCAGGGTGTTTTCACATTTACCCCCTAGCTGTGTGAATGAGCCCCTTATTAAAAAGATGAGGATTCAGATCCAAATCACACCATCCTCCCTTGGCAAGCCTTCATCGGAGCGCACCCGACAAAGATCCATTCCATCATGGCCGGTCGACGCAGCTCCTCCTCTCGCTCCCCTAGCTCCAAGCCTGGAGATTGGGAGAGGTGTTCCGTCCCGCACAACAAATTAGTGATTCTTTAGACCAAGGGATTTCTTCCCCCAGCGTACATGGTCCCAGTTCGAGCCGGGCTCGCCACCTATAATGGCGGAGAGCAAGCGGAGAGCCTTCCCAATCCCTCCAAGGGAGAGCGGGTATGCCTTGTCCCTTATTTGGTAAGAGGGCTCGGATTCCCAATTCATCCGTTTCTCCGGGGGCTCCTGGAGTTCTACGGACTCAAGTTGCACAACCTTACGCCTGCCTCCATGCTGCATATCGCGGGATTCGTTGCCTTTGCGAGTTGTTTTTGGGTTGTGAGGCTCATTTCGCTCTGTGGAAGAAGTTGTTATGCCTTGTGCCCCATTCTCAGAAGGGGTCAATATATCAAGTGGGCGGAGCCGAAGTATGGCGTGTTGCCGGGACCGGATACCTATCCGGAACCCCAAAGAAGACGTCCGAAGACTGGCCTTCAGAATGGTTTTATATAGAATACGTCCCCCTCCCGGATCCTATTCGGATCGGCCTTCCTGACTTCGACAACGCTCCTTTGAAGAAGCACCGGAGCTGGCGTCCACGGAGCTCCCTGGAGGAAGATGACAGGGACGTTCTTTACCTGATGAGCCGGATAAGTTTTTTAGCTCGATCCGGATTGACCATGATCGAGGTCATGGCCATATGTATCATGCGGGGGGTGCAGCCGCTTCAGTATAGAGGCCACCCCATGTGGGATTTCAACGAGGAGGATGACACCACCCGCTACGGCCGTAAAGGACCGGGATCGGTTGCTGATCTAATAAAGATCTTATCCACTTTGTACAAGGGAGAAGAGGAAGAATTCCTTCGTGTCAACCCGCAGGGTGGATTTTCTATATACAATCCTCCGAGTTGGGTAAGCAGAGACTTTTTCTCGCGAATCCGTTTCATATGTCCGTAGTTAAGTCACTACAACATGACCTCACCTATAGCAACGCTTTTTTCCATATCTAAAAGTCCATATAACCGTTGCTAGTGTCTTTACCAACGGTTTTGTATGCGTTGCCTTATCCAGTGTTGCTAGCGCATAGTGCAACGCATATACTACCGTTGGTAAAAGGGATCGTTGCAAGAGTACAACACATAAAACAGACTTATACAACGCTACTATCTGTTGGTGCTCAATATATCGGGATCCAAATCTCATTGTTTGGCAATAGATAATTGGCCACGCTTTAGGTGTTTGTATATATATAGTGTGAATAATAATAATATTATTATATATGTATATAACAACAATTGAATTAATGCTTCACATAATGGTGATAATTATATGTATATCAAGCTAGGAAAAGACAAGAAAATATACTCACAAGAGGAAGAAATCATATATTGCATAAAATTGTTGGATTACAATAATGGATATTACAGGAGGAAGAGTATCCAAATGTGATGCAAATCTAAATATTTTCCTCGACAAAGAAACTTAAACTAAAAGCACCCATCGACATCCCTGATACTTAACTAAAACATAACCGAGGAACATCATTGAATAGGAACAACATCCCTACAACTTAACTAAAACTGAAAGCATCCATCATCATCATGAACTGGAACATTATCATCATCATCATCATCATCATCACATCCCAGTGTACTTGCCATGCACCCATATAATCATACATGTATCTTTTGACTCTACAAAGAAAATAACAAAATGAATCGTTAACACACAGTGCATTAAGAAGCAAGAACCACTTTGCGCACACTTACTGCTCATCAGCACATTTTTTGGTCTCGACAGCAGTCTAATAGCAAATAAGAAGAAACAAATAAACAGATAGCACTACAATTTGAACACAAATTTGTATGTGATTATGAGAAGATAGCAGCATGAGTGTTGGTTGTCCTTGATGACTAATCCAGACGCCACAATATACGACACAACCTGCATAAAACATGGCTAAATAAAATTATATGGACATTAGCCTAAGTGATGTGCATAGGGCAATGTGATTGACAGTACCACTTCTCTTTTGTTCTCCAGTTAGTTAGCAAACTGGACCAAAATGGTTTGTCATTTGAAACTGAACCAAAACATCTATTTCTAGTTGGTTTCGGTCATCCAACAGGAAATAGGGAAACCTATAAGTGCTCACCACGCTTTGAAACAAACCTACAGCCCCAAATCCACTGAAATGAATTTACATCATCACCAGCCTAGAGATCCATTGCTAATTATTTACATCTACAGTAAAACTATTTTTTGTGAACCAACAGATCTATTTATTTCTAAATAAATCCACTGAAACCTACAGCCCCAAATCTTATAAATGTGCGTCGACAGCAGCATAGAACCTAGCACAGCTCAATGGCCATGGACACAACGAGCAGTAGCACAGTAAGGAGAGGGAGAGAGTTTACCTTCGATGGCATCATCCATGACTTGCTCCACCAACTTGACTTGCTCCATGACGTCCCCCCTGCATTGAGTTGGAATACCTAGTTGATTTTAATTATACTAAGATTCTTTCATGTGAAACTAAATAGTGGAATTAATACATACATCACACAATATAGGCCCGCACTTTCTGAAACCCAACCAAAAAAGAAGAAGTAGGTTGTCTACCAGGCCATGCCTTGTACGGTTTCAACTCTGGTATGATGCCCCGTGAGAGGAACAAAAATATAACGAAGTCAAATATTGTCGTTGGTAGGACCTTACCTGCCAATTCAAAAAAGATAATGCTAACTTATCATGGGATCATCATCAAGAACATGCACACTGTTGTTCAAATTCTTACTATGGCAGTCATTACGTTATTGTCCAACGATGAGTAAATATTTTTTGGGACAATGAACAAAAAGAGATGGTTCAAACTCTAGACCCAGAAATGGATGGTTGCAAATCGATAGGGTCTATACTGTTCTAGGTACATAATAATGGGCAAAACACACTAATTTGTATTGAAATTGCTGACAAAGTAACTAATTTGTAGTGGAATGGCCAAAAGAGTACCTTATATAGGGACAACTTGTAGGTGATTATTTCCTTGTAGTGTATTTCATGAGTACAGGATGATAGTATTAAAAACTAATAGTCCATCATGGTTATCCTTGTATCTAGTTTGGTCTTTCCCTTTCCATATAGAATTTGCAGAACTAAACCATTAGTTCTTTCCAGATTTTATACATGTAATAGGCAGAATAGAAGTCGTTCCTGACTTTTAGTGGAGAATAGTATCCAAAGAAATACATCTATAGAAGCACTGTGGCCTGAACTCATGTTAACCACAATAACAATATCCTTTTTAGTTGAAAAGGCAAAATTCTAATATTTAAATATTATTCATGATTTTTAAATGATACATCGAGATACCATGTTGACAAAAAGATAATACAACTGTGATTATTTTGACTAGAAGTGCATATGAATACAAAACAAAATTTATATTCGACACTGTACTGAGATACCACTACATCAGCTCCGAGCTGTAACAGAAGTACATATATTATTTTCGGAAAGTAAGGGAAAGCATCTAACATACCGCCAAATAGTGGTTCAAATATTCATCACTTGGTAATAATTAAAAACACCTTGCTGATGCTATAGTCGTACATAATAATCATATGTGTGACTAAGAAAGCTTGAAGATCAACTTTTATTTCGGAAGGGAAACAGGAGCAGAATCTTAAAAATATAAATCAATAACTAACCATTAAATAGCAAAATAAATAATTCTGCTCAGTTTCAAAGCCAACGTGGCAATACATAAGTAACCATATACATATCGTGGCTGTAGCATGTGCACAGCAAGCCATCATATACTAAGTTAAGATGTACAACAGAAATAGTATATTTATGCTTCATTTGTTCAAATTACATGGGAGAACATTATAAGATGAAGAAATTCCACAAAGCAGCACTATTTTTCAGTGAAGAAAATAAAAAATCTAATGGTTAAATTGATAAGAGGATTTTACACATACGTTTATTTTTCTTCAATGGGGACATGAGCATCTTACCTGATTTAACGGGGCCAAACCTGAAGACAGGAACTGAGTCGCATCCATGACTGGATAAAGGACTGGTTACTTCCATCATGTCACCCATGTCGTGGGCAGCACCTATGGTTAGGATTGGTTTTCCCTGTAGAGAGAAGGGTTATACAACTAGTTGGTTGCACGTCTACAGGAGAAGAAAAGAGCAGAGGTTAGGGCATCTACAACACTCGCCGCTTGGCCAGGCGCTTACAGAAGAAAGTGAAAATATTATTAAATTGAAAAACATCTAGGTGCCCTGCCTTCCAACGCTGGACGCTAACTTCCAACACTAATCAAACACTAAATTAAACTGCACATGCGGCTGATGCGGGGAAGAAAGGAGGGAAGCGCCCACTGCATATCTTTGCGCTGACGAAGCGTCTGACGCCAGGATTTGAGGTCCTCAACCGCAAATCGGTCAGGAATTCAAGTGGGAAAAAATCCCAGTGCCTCCCCTAGTGCCCTGCGTTGGAGTTGGACATGCCCTTAGAGAAAGAGGGAGATAAATGATGAAACCAAGGGAGGGGGTGCACTCACCGGACTGACGACATGGCCACCGGCGCCGGAGCCGATGCCCGAACCCTAGCTATGGGGGAGGGTCACGGGTAGGCTTTAGTGGCCGCGAGGGCCGGATCTAGCTGGATGGGCGGGCGCCGCAATGCGAGGGGACCTGGGGCTGTGCTTCGCGTTGGCAAGATTCGCCGTATGTCGCTTGAATCAGCCGCCGCAGGTTGAGAAGCAAGGAGCCGCGTGAAGTGAGAGATGGGTCGTGAGAGTGATGGGTGGGTAGGGATGATGTGGATCCGGCAGCCTCCGGAGCTGCGAGGTAGGAGGAGGGGAGGGGGAGGGCCGGCAGTGAGGTGGATCGGATGAGGAAGACAAAGCGGTGGCGGCGGCGGTTCGGGAGAGATAAGGGTGGGCGCTCTGTTTCTCGTGCGTCTCTTTCTCTCTCTCTCCCTCTCTCTCTCCTTTCCTCAGTTTTTTCTCAATTGTACCATGATAGGGTAATGAGCTGCAACTCTACATCGCATATGTTGCATCGCTTATATGCGTATCTTAGAATTTTTTTGCAACGTATAGTCAAAACATTGTAGAATTTGTGTTGCTTTACAGAGGGTATCCTTGTAGTGAGTATTCAGTCTAGTGATTTCTACGCAAGAAGTGCGCCAGGCTGTAAGGGAGATAAACAACCCCCCTCCACAACCCGAGGACCCTGGACAGTCCCTCGACCCGGCCTCCCAGGAGGATCCGGACATATCTGTGGAGCTGATCGATGGTGTGTTTTACCAATTGAGCAATGATAATGCTTTGGTGTCCATTACGGCCGATTACCCTGGGCTACTTCCAGCCTCACAGGTGACTGAGACCGAAGTCCCAGCACTTCAAAAAGGGATCCGTCCTTGCGTGTTTTTGATTGCCGTATAACATCCGTGTTTTGCGGGGGAGGTCCTCGAGGCAGAAGGCCGAGCCTGCGGCGACTGGACAACAAGGGGCCGCGATGCCAGGCAGGCTAAAAAGACCCGCAGTCCGGATTGAGACACCGGCACAGCGGTACGGCGCGCCGTCTTTATCGCAAGAAATTATTCTCAGAGGCATATTAACGCCCATGCCTTCTTTTCCGGAAAAAGCGTCGGACTATACCCGGAGAGGCTACCAATCGTGCCTCCACAAGCCAGGCTCCAAGGCCGGATTCGGAGGCGGGAACGAATACGAGGCGTGTGCCGGGTGCTCCTCCGACAGAGGATGCGGATAAATTGTCCGCCACCAATTCCGAGGTGGAAAGTGCCATGAACCACAGGCGTCGCCGGACTATTCTTTGTGACCCTTGTTTCTCCCAAGAGGCATTGGATGCCTTCAACTCGGGAGACGCGCACCTCCGTGCCACTCAAAATGGTCTAGCCAGAGCCACGGAGCAGTATGAAAAGACATACGGGTGAGAAAATTTGGTGATTATGTGTATCAGTAGCCCCTGAGACTTGAAACAGTTAGGATAATTGATTTAAGGATCATTTGTTATGCAGGTTCTTATAGAAAAGAATACTCAACTGTCCCAGGAGCTGGAAGAGTGCAAAGCCCAACTTCAGGCCGCACTGGCCGCAGTAGGGGAGCTCAAAGAGACCCCCTCTGGTAACATATCCTTCGAATGATAAGTATCATATAGAATGCGGTGTATATGCAGATCTAACGATAAAATTGCAGATGACGCTAGAGTAAATCCGGATAAGCAACAGCTCCTACGCTAGCTGAAGGCTGGTGAGAGCGTGCTTACGAGGGTGAGGAAGGAGAAAAATGATCTCCTAGATGCCAACACCAAGCTGGGTGTGGAACTACAAGATGTTCGTGCCCAACTGTCGGACTCTGTTAAGGAAAATCGGCGGCTTCGATGCGGCATATTTAGTAAGTGCTTGAACGAACTTTGAAAAGAAGTTCGGCGAGGAAGCTGGCTGACAGAGTTATGTCTGTAGGTATGCTAACAGGTCGTCCTGCCGAGGATATGCCCGGTTCAACGGGTGACCTTCTTCCCGAGCTCTCATAGCTGCACGCACGAGTTCGGCAGGTGATGCAAGGCGTCGCCCAGGCCTTGTGGCCATCCATCTCCATACCCGAAGGCCTTGGAGAGCTTGCAGAACAGCTAAAGGGAGCGCGGCGGTGCTTCCGATTATGGAAGATATCGGCCTGCCGTCAGGGCACCAGGGAAGCCTGGGCAATGTTGAAGACGCGGTACACGAAGGCTGACCCAAACCATATGGCCGAAGTTGGACCTGTGGGGCCCGATGGGAAGGAGATCCCTGTGAGCTTAGCGTACGGCCAAGTAGAATTGGCCGCAAAGTATTCCCAACAGGACTGCAGACTAGACAACCTATTGGATGGGATTGAAGAGGAATTCAACCAGTCAAATTGACTATGTAATTTTAAAGTGACATGTATAATGCCTTCTAGCCGGATTGTAGATCATTTGTCATGGCGGACCTTTTCGCTTCGACCTCGGGACCCGACGGTCCGGAGTGTATCCGAATACCCTCTCGGTTATGTAAGAACCGGGGCATGCGTGGAGACCAGGCGTAGGGGTCATTAGTGCTTTATCAGATGAGTGCCCAACTAGTTATGTTATATTACATGGGTAGTAAGAAACATCTTCCAGGGAGAATAGTTCCGTTAAGGGTTCCTTTCCCTGGGTAAGCATGCCCTAAAGTGCATGTCCGGACTGCAACAAGAAGTACAGAAAAAGTATCTGGGGGCAGATATGGATAATAAATAAAAGTCATCTTTTGTTCACCGACCGAATATTACCTTAAGAACGCTAGCTTTCGGCTTCACCTAGTCTGAGGTACATGTCCGGCTGACCCGGCGGTAACAATCGCAGAGGTGCTCCCCTTTTGCCCTAGCTGAATTAATGGGAACGTAGGGCATAAATACAAGAGCCAGGCAACCCAGCTTGGCCGAAACTTAAGTCATATCGATGCATATAATGGTGAAAAAAGGTACATGCGGAAGTATAACACATGTGTTGGGCGTGAGGCCCAGATAAATAATTTAAGCTTCTGTGAAAGAAGCCCCCAGGTATGAAGAGTGCGGCTAGCGCATCTGTAATGTATGAGTGAGGCACAAGGTGACCCTTGAAGGCCTAGAGAAATAAAAGAAAGAAAGGGAAACAAGCCAGATGATGCATTTGCAGAAAATGGACAAAGGGAGGGGACTAACATAAAGTCCGGTGCTAGGCGTAGAATCTTCGAAGCCTGGCTGTGTTCCATGGGTTCGGCTCGAGTTGACTAGTCGATGCATCCCGCAGTCGGTACGCTCCACCGGTCAGAACTTGATCGATAATGAAGGGACCTTCCCATTTGGGCTCGAGCTTGTTCTTTTTCTTATCCGGTAGCCGTAGAAATAGTTCGCCAATGTTATAAGTTTTGGCCCATACTTCTCTGCTTTGGTATCTGCGAGCCTGTTGCTGGTAAATGCGGAACGGGCTTTGGCTACGTCGCGCTCTTCTTCCATGGTGTCCAGACTGTCCTGCCGATCGAGCTCAGCTTCTCTTTCTTCGTACATGCGCACTCGAGGTGAGTCATGAATTATGTCACAGGGCAGGACTGCCTCTGCGCCGTACACCATAAAAATGGTGTATATCCGGTACTACGATTCGGCATGGTCCACAGCCCCCAGAGTATGGAGTCGAGCTCCTCTACCTAGTGCGTGTCAGACTCCGTTAAGGAGCGCACTAATCTGGGTTTAATGCCGCTCATTATAAGACCATTTGCTCGTTCGACTTGACCGTTGGTTTGTGGGTGATAGACTGAAGCATAATCGAGCTTGATGCCCATTTTGCGGCACCAGAGTTTTACCTTGTCGGCCGTGAAGTTCATGCCGTTATCAGTGATGATGCTGTGGGGGACGCCGTAACGGTGTACAACCCCGGATATGAAATCTATCACCGGTCTGGATTCGGCTGTTTTAACCGGTTTACCCTCTATCCATTTGGTGAATTTATCCACCATGACCAATAAGTATTTTTTCTTCTGGGTTCCCCCTTTAAGGGGTCCAACCATGTCAAGCCCCCAGACCGTGAAGGGCCATGTAATGGGGATTGTTTGGAGGGCGGTGGGTGGCATGTGGCTTTGATTTGCAAAGAGCTGGCAACCGGCGCAACGTTGGACCAAGTCCTGTGCATCTGTCTGGGCCGTTGGCCAATAGAATCATGTACAGAAGGCCTTGCTTAGAAGAGCCCGGGCTGCAGCGTGATGACCGCCGAGTCCGGCGTGAATTTCTGCCAAAAGGTTCCGCCCTTCCTCTTCGGAGATGCACCTTTGAAGGACTCATGTAGCGCTTTTTTTGTATAATTCTCCCTCATGAACCCTGTAGGCCTTGGATCGCCGCACTATGCAGCGTGCCTCATTTTGGTCCTCTGGAAGTTCCTGTCGAGTTAGGTAGGCCAGGAATGGTTCTGTCCACGGGGCAATAATGGCCATTATTTTGTGGGTTGAATGTGTTATTTGGGTGGCGTAGCCTCCGATTGTGTCAGAGAGTTCGGTATCGGGTATTTTGGCCAAGTCCGGACTGTTGTTACCAGTGTCCCCTTCCCATGCTATGAATGGCTTGAAGAGCCTTTCCAGAAATATGTTGGGAGGGACCGCGTCGCGTTTTGCGCCGATGCGGGCGAGGATATTCGCTGCCTGATTGTTTTCCCGAGCCACATGGTGAAATTCGAGCCCCTTGAACCGAGCTGACATTTTTAGGACGGCATTGCGATAAGCTGCCATTTTCGGATCCTTGGCATCAAAGTCTCCATTTATTTGGGATATCGCGAGGTTCGAATCCCCATGCACCTCTAGGCGTTGAATGCCCATGGATACTGCCATCCGGAGACAATGTAGAAGGGCCTCATATTCGGCTGCGTTGTTGGAGTCCGTATACATTATCTTTAGTATGTATTGAGCGGTATCTCCTGTTGGGGACGCCAAAACGACGCCAGCCCCCAGACCAGCCAACATTTTGGAGCCGTCGAAGTGCATGATCCAGTTTGAATATGTGACGTACTCTTTAGGGAGTTCGGCTTCCGTCCACTCAGCGACAAAGTCAGCCAACACTTGCGACTTAATAGCTTGCCGTGGCTTGTAAGTTATGTCAAACGGGAGGAGCTCAATGGCCCATTTGGCAATCCGGCCCATCGCGTCGCGGTTGTTTATAATCTCATTAAGTGGTACTTCCGAGGCTACCATTATCGAACACTCTTGAAAGTAGTGTCGCAGCTTCCGGGATGCCATAAATACCACGTACACTATCTTTTGATAATGCGGGTACCGTGATTTGCATGGAGTAAGGACAGTGGACACATAGTAAACTGGCTTTTGAAGGGGGAATTTGTGTCTGTCCACTTCTCGCTTGACGACGAGCACTGCGCTTACTACTTGATGAGTTGCCGCAATGTATAATAGCATTGGTTCGCCAATGTTTGGCACGGCCAGGATTGAGTTTGTTGCCAATATGCTTTTATTTCGTTGAGTCTGGCCGTGGCGGCATCCGTCCACTCCAAGTGTTTGGTGCGCCGGAGGAGGCGATAAAGGGGTAATGCCTTTTTTCCCAAGCGGGAGATAAAGCGGCTTAGAGCCGCCACGCATCCAGTCAATTTTTGTATTTGTTTGAGGTCTGTTGGGGTAGCCAACTGTGACAACGCTCATATTTTGGCCGGATTAGCTTCAATACCTCTACTGGAGACGATGAATCCCAGGAGCTTTCCAGCTGGTACGCCGAAAACGCATTTTTACGAATTGAGCTTGATGTCATATGTTCGGAGGTTGTCGAATGTGAGCCTCAAGTCGTCTACTAGAGTTTCGACATGCTTGGTTTTAACGACCACGTCATCTACGTATGCCTCCACTGTTTTGCCGATCTGGTTTGCCAGACATGTCTAAATCATGAGCTGATATGTTGCGCCGGCGTTTTTGAGCCCGAAGGGCATTGTGTTGAAGCAGAATGGGCCGTATGGCGTGATGAATGCCGTTGCGGCTTGGTCTGGCTCTACCATTTTAATTTGATGGTAGCCGGAGTATGCGTCGAGGAAACACAATGAATCGTGTCCTGCGGTAGCATCAATGATTTGATTGATGTGGGGGAGGGGGAAGGGATCCTTTGGGCAGGCCTTGTTAAGGTCCTTAAAATCGACGCACAGGCGCCAGGATTTGTCCTTCTTTGGTACCATCACCAGGTTTGCTAGCCAGTCTGGATGTTTTATGTCTCTGATGAATCCGGCCTCCAATAGCTTGGCTAGTTCCTCTCCCATGGCTTGTCTCTTAGGTTCGGAGAAACGTCGAAGATCCTGCTTGACTGGCTTGAATACTTTTAGGATACTTAGGCTGTGCTCAGCCAGCCTGTGTGGGATTCCTGGCATGTCTGAAGGGTGCCAGGCAAAAATGTCCTAGTTCTCGCGTAGGAACTCTCGCAGTGCGGCGTCGACATCAGGGTTTAATTGTGCCCCGATGGAAGCTGTTTTTGTAGGGTCCGTTGGATGGACTTGCAATTTGACTATTTCGTCTGCCGGTTTAAAGGAGGTGGACTTGGATCTTTTATCGAGTATCACGTCCTCCTTGTTCACCGTGGAGTGCAGCGCAGTTAGTTCCTCGACCGCTAGGGCTTCGGATAATGCCTCAAGGGCCAGTGCATTTGTCTTATTTTCGGCGCAGAGTGCTATGTCCGGATCACTAGCAAGAGTGATGATTCCATTGGGCCTGGGCATTTTGAGCTTCATGTACCCGTAATGGGGTATGGCTTGGAAGATTCTAAATGCCTCCCGCCCTAATAGAGCATGGTATCCGCTGCTGAACGGGGCCACTTGGAATGTAATTTCTTCGGACTTGTAATTATCCGGCGTGCCGAATACCACGTCTAGTGTGATTTTCCCAGCATATCATGCTTCCCGACTGGGGATGATTCCTCTAAAGGTTGTGCTACTTTGCTCAATGCGGCTCCGGTCTATTTCCATCTTTTGAAGAGTTTCCTCATAGATGAGGTTTAATCCGCTGCCGCCGTCCATGAGTACCTTGGTGAGTCGAAAGGGTCTACGATTGGACTGAGGACCAGTGCGGCTGGTGCTCTGGCTGTTCGGAACTTAGGTTCATCACTGGCATTGAAGGTAATAGCCGTGTCACTCCAAGGATTTATTTCTGCTATGTTGCAAATTTCGGCCAGGCTGCGGAGTGTTCGCTTGCCTCTATTATTTGACGCGAAGGTCTCAAAGACCGTTAACACCGTATTGTTGTCCACGGGATGGTGCTCTGTGGTATTTGGGAGGAGTAGATCGTCACCACTTTTGGCCACCTGCCGGAGTATCCAACATGCTCTAAGGATGTGCGTTGGTATTGCATCCGCTATACTATGAATTTTGCAGGGTCCGTTGAGCCATCCCTCCAGTACGGTTCCTTGCCCATTGAGGGCTTTCGCTTTTTGGTAGTTAACCCAGGTGTATTGTGATAATGCACCCTTTTATTTTGGACTGGGTTTGTATTCAGGGCCGGATTATCCCAAAATTTTATTTCGGTTTTCCAGGCGCTTTCCATCGCACAGTACTTTCGTACTATGGACACCAAGTCGGCAAAGCATGTAATTTCGCAGCGACTTATGGCGTTGAGATTCCCTTGTCCGTGCAATTATTGCAGAAGAATGAAATTGCATCTTTCCCGCGGCAGTCCTTTATCCTGTTCATGACTAGGAGGAATCTGGCCCAGTAATGGTGTACTGTTTCTTCGGGCTCTTGCCTAATTTGGGATAGATCGCGTATGTTTGGGTGGGTGGGTGGAATTGAATCCGAATCCTCACCCAATCTGAGACTCAGGGGCCAAGGAGTTTCCGAACTCGGAAGTTTGGATTCTTGGATGTTTTCCGATAAATCTAGCCCACTGCCTGATTCTAGGATCAGGCCTTGAGTGACATCGTCCCCTCCGCGGGTATCTGTCTTGGAGGGATCGGGAATCCGGACATAGCTAGTCCTTAAGATAGATGAAGGTTTGCCGCATTGTTCCTCCACCACTGCAACGTCATGGGTGACCTGGGGAGAGTTGATCTCTCTTAGATTGGGTTTAGGCCCAATCTGGTCATAGTCTGTAGTGACTCCCAGGGCGGCGATGCGATCCAAGAGCTCATTCAGGGAAGAGAGCTCCATAGGATCTAACTACTCGGTGAGTTCCGAGTTAACGTGAAGATTGCTTTCGATGACCCGAGAAGTCATCATCGGCGCAGCGGCCGAACGGGCGGTCATAAGAAAACCACCTAGACGGAGAGTTGGCCGATAGCCAAAGCTCCCTCAGTGTAACACCCTCGATGCGACTATATCTCCCACGTGTCGAGGCACGACTTAGAGGCATAATCGCATTGAAGGCATATATCGCAAGTTAGGCAATCTTCACAACATCCCATGTAATATGATAATAAAAGGGGAGATAACATAGTTGGCTTACGCTCGCCACGTCAATCAAGTACATAAATAACATTACATCATCCAAACACTCGTGGCCCGACTACGGCGCCAAAATAAAAGAGAACCCAACATGCGACAATGGTCCCAATCACCCCCAACCGGGCAGCACTACTGATCATCGGGAAAGGAAACATAGTAACATTGAGAGTCTTCGTCGAACTCCCACTTGAGCTCATACGCGTCTCCTGGAGCGGAATCATCAGGCCCTGCATCTGGTGTAATAGTAATCTGTGAGCCACAGGGACTCAGCAATCTCGCACCCTCGCGATCAAGACTATTTAAGCTTTTAGGTAAGGCAGGGTAAAAATATGTGGAGCTGCAGCAAGCGACTAGCAAGTATGGTGGCTAACTTATTCGCAAAAGAGAGCGAGAAGAGGAGGAAAAGCACGAGCGAGAAACTAGAGAACAACCTGCGCAAACATTACTCCAACACCGTGTCCACTTCCCAGACTCCACCGAGAAGAGGCCATCACGGTAACACACTCAGTTGATTCATTTTAATTAATTAAGGTTCAAGTTATATACAACCGGACATTAACAAATTCCCATCTGCCCATAACCGCGGGCACGACTTCGAAAGTTCAAACCCTGCAGGGGAGTCCCAACTTAGCCCATGACAAGCTCTCACGGTCATTGAAGGAATAAACCTCCTCCCAAGACGTTCTGATCAGACTCGGTATCTCGGTTACTCAAGACACTTCGACGGGTTAAAACAAATCTAGCAACACCGCCCGAATGTGCCGACAAATCCCGATAGGAGCTGCACATATCTCTTTCTCGGGGCACACTCAGATGAACACTACGTACAAATAAAACCAACCCTCAAGTTGCCCCGAGGTGGCGCTGCAAGTGGCTCTATTTGGACCAACACTTAGAGGAGCACTGGCCCGGGGGGGTTTAAAATAAGATGACCCTCGGGCTCCGGAAACCCAAGGGAAAAAAGGCTAGGTGGCAAATGGTAAGACCAATGTTGGGCATTGCTGGAAAAGCTTTAATCAAGGCAAAATATCAAGGGGTTCTCATTATAACCCAACCGCGTAAGGAACGCAAAATTCGGGAACATAACACCGATATGACGGAAACTAGGGCGGCAAGAGTGGAACAAAACACTAGGCGAGAGGCCGAGCCTTCCACCCTTTACCAAGTATATAGATGCATTAAGATAACAAGATAATATAATGATATCCCAACAAGTAAAATAAATGTTCCAACAAGGAACGGCCTCCAATCTTCACCTGCAACTAGCAACGCTATAAGAGGGGCTGAGCAAAGCGGTAACATAGCCAATCAACGGTTTGCTAGGACAATGGTGGGTTAGAGGTTTGACATGGCAATTTGGGAGGCTTGAAAGCAAGTGGTAGGCATCATAGCAATGGCATAGCAAAAGAGCGAGCAAACTAGCATAGCGAAGATAGTAGTGATTTCGAGGGTATGATCATCTTGCCTACACAGTTGTCAGAGTTGACTGGATCCTCGAAAGAAAACTCAACGGGCTCCTCGTTAGCGAACTCATCTCCTGGCTCTACCCAAACAAGACAAACAAGCAACAAGGATACAATCAACCACGTGCAAGACCAAGCAATATGATGAAATGATGATATGTTATGCGGAATGCGATGCGGGATGCAAAATGCAAGATATGACTGGAAATGCATGAACCTGGCCTCAACATGGAAATCCAAGTGTGCCACTGGAAAGATGAGACGAAATTGCTTGAAAATGATATAAAGAACGCCGAAATCGGAGTTACGGTTTGGAAATGGCAAGCGATTCAAATATGACACCGGTCTGCGATTTACAGCAAGTAGCCAACTAAATGCAATGAGATGAACATGCTACAGCAACCAAACATGACAACAAAATACATGGCAGGGATGCATCGAAGATTCTTAACAAAAGTCTAGCACTGAGCTACGGCCAATTCATCCATTAACAGGTTCAAACAAGCGTGGCAAAAATGTATATGGCAAACATATCTCAGACTTAGTGAAATTAACACTTGTCTGGAATTTTAGATCAGGTAGCCCTCTTCGGAGCAACAAAACTACATGCTACAGGATCTGAACATGGCAAAGTAAAGCATGGCATGGAGCTACTCAAATAGCTTAACAAAAGTCCCTTAGTGACCTTGAGCCAAAAGGGGTCATAAAATACAATTGCAAGCATGTGAACATAGCAAAAACATAATCAGTTTTCATACTTAGTGAAAACTGACACATGCTAAAATATAACTCAAGTAGGCATGTTTACGAGCTCGATGCACTCACCATGGTGCAAGTCATGGCAATACAAGCATACACCCATCAACAAGGCACAAAATGCAATCTAGACATGGAAAGAACAATAGCATAGCATGCATGGATCAACTACAACATCACCGGCAAAATTGCAAACAAGTTGACAATCTGCCCAAATTCACAAAGTACCAAAGTAGAGCTCGATTGACTCAAGTTAGGGTGCTCCATAATTGCAAACAAAGACATGGATGGATAGAGCACTACAATATTAACAAAACATCCTTACTGATCATCCTCAAAAGAGGCACGGATCACTAGGAAACAACATGAACATATGACAACATGAGATAAACAGCTCCAGGACTTAGTGAAATTACTAAGTCCCTGAAAACAGACTTAGCAAGTGCACCACTTTCCAAGCTTGCACAAGTCACCACACACATCACAAAAATACATGGGTTGCACCTCTGGAAAGATGACAAAACCCTTAACAAAACACATGTAGAGCATCAGGGCATAGTATGCACACATTAATCATGGCAAAAATGACAAAAAGCTAAACGGAGTAGCAGATCTGACAAATATCTCAAGTATCCCTCTTCTAACAGCATTTCAGGCATCAAGACGAACTCAAATGAAAATGATGCAATGGAATGAAATGATGTACTCTCTGAGATGAACATTTTGATATGCTATATGCATGAATCAGAGCTACGGATGCAAAGTTACGAAGCTATGAACATGAGCACTTGGATCTGAGAATTTTCGGGACTTAGGAAAAATTCAACCTCCGGATTAGGGTTTCTAGATCTGTACGCTTCCCGAGGCGGCGGCGCGCGCACTGTAGATGGCCGGGGTTCGTTTCGCCGGCGGGAGAGAAAGAAGAGGCGAGGACGAGGGCGAGTGCGGCCGGCGGCGGTGGAGCTTGCCGACATCGAGGAGGCGGCGGCTCCGGGCGGCGGACACGG
>NC_041382.1:649032985-649069560 GCF_002162155.2 Triticum dicoccoides
GCGGGGGCCGGCTGCGGGCATCCCGGGCCGGAACGAGAGTGGCGGCGGTAGGCGATGTTGGCGCCCGGGCGGACGAATCCCGGGGCGCCACGTGGCGGCGGAGAGGCGGGCCGGACAATGTCCGTCGGCAGCGAAAAGTGTCCGGTGCGCGTGAAGACGAATGGATCTAGGGTTTCGGGGGGAGAAGGAGATCCGAAATTCGGGGGGTCTATTTATAGCCATGGAAGGAGCTAGGAGAGTCCAAATGAGGTGCGGTTTTCGGCAACGCGATCGTGATTGAACGCTCTAGATGATGGAGCAGAGTTTGGTGGGTTTTGGGACAAATTGAAGGGGTGTTGGGCTGCAACACACACGAGGCCTTTTCGGTCCCTCGGTTAACCGTTGGAGTATCAAACGAAGTCCAAATGATATGAAACTTGACAGACGGTCTACCGGTAGTAAACCAAGGCCGCTTGGCAAGTCTAGGTCCAAACCGGAAATGTTTAATCCCCACACTTGAAAGAAAACTAGAAACGACCACCGGAGGAGAACGAAGCGCCGGAATGCAAAACGGACAACGGGGAAAATGCTCGAATGCATGAGACGAACACGTATGCAGATGCAATGCACATGATGACATGATATGAGATGCATGGCAAGGACAACAACACATGGAGACAACCCAAACCCGAGGAAGTAATTATAACTTAACGCCGGAAACGGCAAGAGTTGGAGTACAAATTAGGAAAGTTACATCCGGGGTGTTACAACACTCCACCACTACGAAAGGATCTCGTCCCGAGATCTAGACTGAAAGAACGCCGGGTACTCACAACGGAGGTGATTCTCACGTTCCCAGGTAGCTTCACGGTCGGAATGGTGTGACCACTTGACTTTGAGAAATTTGATTGACTTGTTGCGAGTCTTGCGTTCAGTCTCTTCAAGAATAGCAACTGGGTGCTCACGATAGGAGAGATCTTCTTGGAGCTCAATGCCCTCGAAGTTGACGGTGCGGTCAGGAGTCTTAAAGCACTTTTGAAGCTGAGAAACATGGAACATGTCATGAACATTTGCAAAGTTTGAAGGAAGCTCGAGTTGATAGGCGAGGTTGCCTCTCTTGCTGACAATCTTGAAAGGTCCCACATATCTAGGGGAAAGCTACCCTTTGATACCGAAGCGACAAGTACCTTTCATAGGAGAGACGCGGAGGTAAACATGATCTCCGATCTCGAAAGCCAAATCACGGTGCTTACTATCATAGTAGCTCTTCTGGCGGGATTGGGCTGCTTTGAGGTTAACACGAATGACTTTGCACATTTCCTCTGCCTGTGTGATTAAGTCATTACCCAAAAGCTGACGTTCACCAGTTTCAGACCAGTTGAGAGGGGTACGGCACTTCCTGCCATACAGAATTTCAAAAGGGGCCTTGCCCGAACTTGCTTGAAAACTGTTGTTGTAGGAGAATTCAGCATAAGGAAGACAATCCTCCCACTTGATGCCGAAAGAGATCACACAAGCCCTGAGCATATCTTCAAGAATCTAGTTGACACACTCGACTTGACCGCTAGTTTGAGGATGGAAAGCTGTGCTGAAGCGGATGTTAGTGCCCATGGCCTTCTGAAAAGAATCCCAAAACTTCGAGGTAAAGATGCCGCCACGGTCTGAAGAGATCACTTGTGGAATACCGTGCAGAGAGACAATACGAGAGGTATAGAGTTCCGCCAATTGAGCTGCAGTGATCGATTCTTTGATAGGCAGAAAGTGAGCCACTTTGGTGAGTTTGTCGATGACAACGAATATAGCATCATTGCCATGCTTGGACTTTGGAAACCCAGTCACGAAGTCCATTTCAATGTGGTCAAACTTCCATTCTGGAATGGCAAGAGGTTGGAGGAGACCAGCTGGTCTTTGGTGTTCTGCCTTCACTCTTCTGCAGACATCACATTCGTTCATGAATTGAGCAATCTCGCGCTTCATTCGAGTCCACCAATAAGCTTGCTTGAGGTCCTGATACATCTTCGTGCTCCCAGGATGGATGGAGAGGAGAGAATTGTGAGCCTCGTTCATGATCACTTTACAGAGGTCACCTTTGGGTATAACAATACGATCCTCGAAGAAGAGTGTCCTTGTCATCAAGGCGGTAGCACTTGTACTTGGACTGACTCTTGGCAATCCCAATCTTCACCCTTTTCACCATAGCATCAAGAAGATGGGATTGGCGAATCTCGTCTTCCAAGGTAGGAGAGACTAGAAGGTTGGCGAGGAAACCTTGAGGAACAACTTGCAGATTAAGTTTGCGGAAAGCTTCACAAAGCTCGGGTTGATAAGGCTTGAGAATCAGACTGTTGCAGTAAGCTTTTCTGCTCAAAGCATCAACAATCACATTGGCCTGGCCTGGAGTATACTCAATACTCGGATTATAATCTTGAATCATTTCGACCCATCGAGTTTGCCTGAGGTTGAGATTAGGCTGAGTGAAGATGTACTTGAGACTCTTGTGATCAGTGAAAATGTCCACTTTTCTTCCCAATAGAAGATGTCTCCAAGTCAAAAGAGCATGCACAACTGCCGCCAACTCGAGATCATGAGTGGGGTAGTTCTCATTAGGCTTCAACTGGCGAGAGGTATAAGCAACAACTTTCTTCTCTTGCATCAAAACTGCGCCAAGACCTTGGAGAGAGGCATCACAAAAGACCTCGTACGGCTTGGATTCATCAGGAGGAGCGAGAACTGGAGCAGTGATCAATTTCCCTTTCAAAGTGTTGAAAGCAATGTCACACTCCCGGGACCACACGTACTTGATGTGCTTCTGGAGAAGATTAGAGAGAGGCTTCGCGATCTTAGAAAAGTTTTCAACGAATCTTCGGCAATATCTTGCGAGACCGAGAAAACTGCGGAGTTGCTTCACGTTCTGAGGAGGTTCCCAATTCACAATTGCAGACACCTTCTCAGGATTCACGGCAATGCCCTTGGCAGAGATGATATGACCAAGATAAAGAACCTCATCAAGCCAAAATTCACACTTGAAGAACTTGGCGTAGAACTGATGTTCTCTGAGCTTATCAAGAACCAAACGCAAGTGCTTGGCATGATCTTCCTTGTTCTTGGAGAAAACCAGAATGTCGTCGAGATAGACCAAAACGAAGTCATTGGTGTAGGCATTGAAGATGAAGTTCATCATGCGAGAGAACATCGAAGGAGCGTTGACGAGGCCAAAAGACATGACAGTGTATTCATATGAACCAAAGCTTGTCCTGAAAGCCGTCTTGGGAATATCTTGTTCACGGATACGAATTTGATGATAGCCCATACGGAGATCAAGCTTGGAGAATACTTGGGCACCTTTGAGTTGTTCGAACAACTCATTGATGTTGGGAAGTGGGTATTTGTTCTTGATGGTCTTCTTGTTCACTGGACGGTAATCAACACAAAGTCGGTCCGTTCCATCCTTCTTCTTCACAAAAATAACACCACAACCCCATGGAGAAGAACTAGGCCGGATGAGACCCATTTTCTCTTGAATATCGAGTTGCTTCTTCAGCTCCTTCAACTCTTCAGGTCCGAGCTGGTAAGGACGTTTGCACACAGGTTCCGTGCCAGGCTCAAGATCAATAACGAATTCAACTGGCCGGTGAGGAGGCATTCCTGGAAGCTCTTCTGGAAAAATGTCTTGATATTCGCAAACGACTGGAATTTGCGAAATAGCGTCCAATTCACCCTTCTCATTGAGAGAAAACAGACGGATAGTATCATCATGAGCGGCAAAGACAATTACATCCTCAGACGAATGAGTCAATTGAATCTGCCTGGCTGCATAATCAAGATGTGCCTTTTGCTTAGTAAGCCAATCCATTCCGAGAATAAGATCAATATCTGAGTTGCCAAGAACCACCGGAGAAGAGAGAAACTTGTAATCGCCCAACGTGATAGAGACATCTGGGACGCAATTGTTAGAAGTCATTTGCTTGCCCGGAGACACAATCTTCAATGGAACAGGAATCCTTTCGGTCACAAAATCATGCTTGGCCACAAATGGAGTTAAAATAAAAGAAAGCGATGCACCAGTGTCAAAAAGAACTTTAGCTAGAATATCATTAACAGGAAGGTCACCCATAATCACATCTAGTGAGTCCTCTGCCTGAGCTAAATTCAGCAAATTGACCTTGGCGTGCTTGGGGTTATGCTTGACCACAGCTGTACTTGACGATCTGACAAGAGGAGGAGGAAGACGCCTCTGGTTGAAACACTTGTTGGCATAGTGACCCTTCTATTGGCACTTGTTGCACGTGACCTATGAAAGCGGACGGTGATACGGAGCACTCGATCTGGGAGCTTGAGACGAAGTCTTGTTCTGAAAGCCAGGATTGGGTGGGTGGGAAGAACCACTGCCACCTTTGCTCTTCTGCTGATATGGCTGTCGAAACGGAGGAGGAGGAAGCCAATACTTCTGCTGCTTGGCCACTTGAGTAGAGGAAGAAGGAGTAACATCTCTGACTCGCTTCTTGGAAGCGTCACACCTCAACTGAGCAGCCTCTTGCTTCAGTGCCATGTTGTAGAACTCATCGTGTCTCGAGGGCTCAAAGAGAACAAGAGCTAGCTGAATTTCTTCTCTGAGACCACCCCTGAACTGGTATATCATGCTCTTCTCATCAGGGACGTCCTGCTTGGCAAAGCGGGCGAGCTTCTGAAACAACTTGTTGTAGTCGTAGATAGACAAAGAGCCTTGCTTCAGGTTGCGGAATTCCTCACGCTTGCTTTCAACCACGCTCTGGGGAATATGATGAGCTCGGAAATCTCGACGGAAATCATCCCAAGTGATAACACGTCCACCTCTGGAATCCTTGTACTGCTGGAACCATTCTGCAGCTTGATCTTTGAGTTGGAAGGAAGCGAACTTGACAAAGTCCTCAGGCCTGACGTTACTGCAGTTGAAATGCTTGCACAGATCCACAAGCCAATCGTCAGCATCGGTTGCCTCAACACAATTGCTGAAAGTCTTTGGCCCATTAGCAAGGAACTGGTTGAGTGTAGCAAAGTGATTCTGATTGCTGCCTTGATTCCCTTGACTGCCTTGATTGCGCTCTTGAAGAATTTGCATGATCAACTGTGTGTTTGCATTGGTTGCGGCCATTACAGCCTGCCATGCCTCTGGAGGAGGTGGAGGTGGTGGCGGATCAGGATTCGGAGTTGTGCGCGTTGGAGGAGCCATCCTGAAGAGGTTGACCACCATTGGCACATTGACATAGAAATATTGAAGCTGAATCCAACGGAATGAAAATTGCAACATATAGTCTTCAGATCCGAGCAAAATGAACGAATGCATTCCTCTTGAAATGGTCACATATCCATAAATTGAGAAGCCACGTAGAATTAAGGTAGACAAATAAATCAACAAGGTACGGATCAAGAACGAATAATCAATAAGAAATCCCAATCTCAAACCAATATCCATGGAAGAAGAACTAGAGCTACTAGAATTCCCACCTATGAAACTCCCGAACCTTTCCGGTTATGCAATCAGGTGTTGGGGATACAGGGGAAGCATAATATCTCACCCAAACTAGCAAATCCTACATCCAGCTATATCCATCCTTCAACACATAACCAGGAAACCTTCGGAAACCATCTACCGCAACCTTCGAAAAGCATCCGTTATACAAGTTATGGCGATACTCCCGAACTCCCACCCCAGTACTGGGTGGCGTCGAGGTTATCTCACCAACGAACTGCATAAAAGAGATTTTCGATGTCGGCGTACTAAACTCAGGTATTCCAGAACTGCAACGATAAAATTATGATGACAAAACCTCAGAGCTCAACTCCCCGGGACACTTCCACTAAACCCCTGGCAGGAGGCACCAAGACAATGTTCTCATCATAAAACCATCGGAACGATTCCAAGATACCCGCGTGATCCTAAATTTTTTTTAGTGAAATTTGAGAAGAGAAGAGTCAAAACTCTACGTCAGGATGCCTTACCAGAGCGATGAGGAGACTGGGAAGTAAATAGAATTCCTAAACTCTCTGATATATAATTCCTAAATGACTCAAAACATTTTTCTAGACACAACTCGGCCGCTAATAACGATCAAGCAATGGGGCTCCTAAGGTCGGGGAAGGCTCTGATTACCAACTTGTAACACCCTCGATGCGACTATATCTCCCACGTGTCGAGGCACGACTTAGAGGCATAATCGCATTGAAGGCATATGTCGCAAGTTAGGCAATCTTCACAACATCCCATGTAATATGATAATAAAAGGGGAGATAACATAGTTGGCTTACACTCGCCACGTCAATCAAGTACATAAATAACATTACATCATCCAAACACTCATGGCCCGACTACGGCGCCAAAATAAAAGAGAACCCAACATGCGACAACGGTCCCAATCACCCCCAACCGGGCACCACTACTGATCATCGGAAAAGGAAACATAGTAACGTTGAGAGTCTTCGTCGAACTCCCACTTGAGCTCATACGCGTCTCCTGGAGCGGAATCATCAGGCCCTGCATCTGGTGTAATAGTAATCTGTGAGCCACAGGGACTCAGCAATCTCGCACCCTCACGATCAAGACTGTTTAAGCTTTTAGGTAAGGCAGGGTAAAAATATGTGGAGCTGCAGCAAGCGACTAGCAAGTATGGTGGCTTACTTATTCGCAAAAGAGAGCGAGAAGAGGAGGCAAAGCACGAGCGAGAAACTAGAGAACAACCTGCGCAAACATTACTCCAACACCTTGTCCACTTCCCGGACTCCGCCGAGAAGAGGCCATCACGGTAACACACTCAGTTGATTCATTTTAATTAATTAAGGTTCAAGTTATATACAACCGGACATTAACAAATTCCCATCTGCCCATAATCGCAGGCACGGCTTTCGAAAGTTCAAATCCTGCAGGGGAGTCCCAACTTAGCCCATGACAAGCTCTCACGGTCAACGAAGGAATAGACCTCCTCCCAAGACGTTCCGATCAGACTCGGTATCTCGGTTACTCAAGACACTTCGACAGGTTAAAACAAATCCAGCAACACCGCCCGAATGTGCCGACAAATCCCGATAGGAGCTGCACATATCTCTTTCTCAGGGCACACTCAGATGAACACTACGTACAACTAAAACCAACCCTCAAGTTACCCCGAGGTGGCGCTGCAAGTGGCTCTATTTGGACCAACACTCAGAGGAGCACTGGCCCGGGGGGGTTTAAAATAAGATGACCCTCGGGCTCCGGAAACCCAAGGGAAAAAAAGGCTAGGTGGCAAATGGTAAGACCAATGTTGGGCATTGCTGGAAAAGCTTTAATCAAGGCGAAATATCAAGTGGTTCCCATTATAACCCAACCGCGTAAGGAACGCAAAATCCGGGAACATAACACCGATATGACGGAAACTAGGGCGGCAAGAGTGGAACAAAACACTAGGCAAGAGGCCGAGCCTTCCACCCTTTACCAAGTATATAGATGCATTAAGATAACAAGATAATATAATGATATCCCAACAAGTAAAATAAATGTTCCAACAAGGAACGGCCTCCAATCTTCACCTGCAACTAGCAACGCTATAAGAGGGGCTGAGCAAAGCGGTAACATGGCCAATCAACGGTTTGCTTGGACAATGGTGGGTTAGAGGTTTGACATGGCAATTTGGGAGGCTTGAAAGCAAGTGGTAGGCATCGTAGCAATGGCATAGCAAAAGAGCGAGCAAACTAGCATAGCAAAGATAGTAGTGATTTCGAGGGTATGATCATCTTGCCTGCACAGTTGTCAGAGTTGACTGGATCCACGAAAGCAAACTCAACGGGATCCTCGTTAGCGAACTCGTCTCCCGGCTCTACCCAAACAAGACAAACAAGCAACAAGGATACAATCAACCATGTGCAAGACCAAGCAATATGATGAAAACGATATAAAGAACGCCGAAATCGGAGTTACGGTTTGGAAATGGCAAGCGATTCAAATATGACATCGGTCTGTGATTTACAGTAAGTAGCCAACTAAATGCAATGAGATGAACATGCTACAGCAACCAAACATGACAACAAAATACATGGCAGGGATGCATTCAAGATGCTTAACAAAAGTCTAGCACTGAGCTACGGCCAATTCATCCATTAACAGGTTCAAACAAGCATGGCAAAAATGCATATGGCAAACATATCTCAGACTTAGTGAAATTAACACTTCTCTGGAATTTCAGATCAGGTAGCCCTCTTCGGAGCAACAAAACTACATGCTACAGGATCTGAACATGGCAAAGTAAAGCTTGGCATGGAGCTACTCAAAGAGCTTAACAAAAGTCCCTTAGTGACCTTGAGCCAAAAGGGGCCAGAAAATACAATTGCAAGCATGTGAACATAGCAAAAACATAATCGGTTTTCATACTTAGTGAAAACTGACACATGCTGAAATATAACTCAAGTAGGCATGTTTACGAGCTCGATGCACTCACCACGGTGCAAGTCATGGAAATACAAGCATACACCCATCAAGAAGGCACAAAATGCAATCTAGACATGGCAAGAACAATAGCATAGCATGCATGGATCAACTACAACATCACCGGCAAAATTGCAAACAAGTTGACAATCTGCCCAGATTCACAAAGTAGCAAAAGTAGAGCTCGATTGACTCAAGTTAGGGTGCTCCATAATTGCAAACAAAGACATGGATGGATAGAGCACTACAATATTAACAAAACATCCTTACTAATCATCCTCAAAAGAGGCACGGATCACTACGAAACAATATGAACATATGACAACATGAGATAAACAGCTCCAGGGCATAGCATGCACACATTAATCATGGCAAAAATGACAAAAAGCTAAACGGAGTAGCAGATCTGACAAATATCTCAAGTAGCCCTCTTCTAACAGCATTTCGGGCATCAAGATGAACTCAAATAAAAATGATGCAATGGAATGCAATGATGTACTCTCTGAGATGAACATTTTGATATGCTATATGCATGAATCGGAGTTACGGATGCAAAGTTACGGAGCTACGAACACGAGCACTTGGATCTGAGAATTTCGGGACTTAGGGAAAATTCAACCTCCGGATTAGGGTTTCCAGATCTGCTTGCTTCCCGAGGCGGCGGCCCGCGCACTGTAGACGGCTGGGGTTCGGTTCGCCGGTGGGAGAGAAAGAAGAGGCGAGGACGAGGGTGAGGGCGGCCGGCGGCGGTGGAGCTTGCCGGCGTCGAGGAGGCGGCGGCTCCGGGCGGCGGACACGGCGCGGCGGCAGCGGGGACCCGCGGCGGCCGGAGAAGGAGGCAGCGGGCGGCGGCTCGTGGGCGATGGCGGCGGTGGCGCGAGGCCGGCAGGCGGCGGCTCGGCGGAGGCGGCGGAGAGACGGCGGCGCAACGGTGCGGGCGGCGTGCGCGGCTGGGCCCGCGGGGGCCGGCTGCGGGCCTCCCGGGCCGGAGCGGGAGTGGCGGCGGCGGGCGATGCGGGCGCCTGGGCGGACGAATCCCGGGGCGCCACGTGGCGGTGGAGAGGCGGGCCGGACAATGTCTGTCGGCAGCGAAAAGTGTCTGGTGCGCGCGAAGACGAATGGATCTAGGGTTTCGGGGGGAGAAGGAGATTCGAAATTCGGGGGGTCTATTTATAGCCATAGAAGGAGCTAGGAGAGTCCAAATGAGGTGCGGTTTTCGGCCACGCGATCGTGATCGAACGCTCTAGATGATGGAGCAGAGTTTGGTGGGTTTTGGTCCAAATTGAAGGGGTGTTGGGCTGCAACACACACGAGGCCTTTTCGGTCCCTCGGTTAATCGTTGGAGTATCAAACGAAGTCCAAATGATACAAAACTTGACAGGTGGCCTACCGGTAGTAAACCAAGGCCGCTTGGCAAGTCTCGGTCCAAACCGGAAATGTTTAATCCCCACACACGAAAGAAAGCTAGAAACGACCACCGGAGGAGAACGAAGCGCCGGAATGCAAAACGGACAACGGGGAAAATGCTCGAATGCATCAGATGAACACGCATGCAGATGCAATGCACATGATGACATGATATGAGATGCATGACAACGACAACAACACATGGAGACAAAACCCGAACCCGAGGAAATAATTATAACTTAGCACCGGAAACGGCAAGAGTTGGAGTACAAATTGGGAAAGTTACATCCAGGGTGTTACACTCAGCAACAGTGCCATCTTTAAAGACGGGATAAGACATCCTTTCTGGTGGTGACGGCACAGCGGAACTCTCAATGAAAGCACCAATGTCGGTGTCAAAACCGGTGGATCTCGGGTAGGGGGTCCCGAACTGTGCGTCTAGGCTGGATGGTAACAGGAGGCAGGGGAAACGATGTTTTACCCAGGTTCGGGCCCTCTTGATGGAGGTAAAACCCTACGTCCTGCTTGATTAATATTGATGATATGGGTAGTACAAGAGTAGATCTACCACGAGATCAGAGAGGCTAAACCCTAGAAGCTAGCCTACGGTATGATTGTGTGTTGTGATTGTTGTCCTACGGACTAAAAACCCTTAGGTTTATATAGACACCGGAGAGGGTTAGGGTTACACAAGGTCGGTTACAACGGAGGAGATATCCATATTCGTATTGCCTAGCCTGCCTTCCACGCCAAGTAGAGTCCCATCCGGACACGAGACGAAGTCTTCACTCTTGTATCTTCATAGTCCAATAGTCCGGCCAATGGATATAGTCCGGCTATCCGGAGACCCCTAATCCAGGACCCCCTCGGTCGCTTTTTTGTCATGCATGTACATCCATGACAAATTTATGACAGAATCAAGATATTTATACCTGTGCTGTCGTAGAAGTGTTCCATGACATTACCAAAATTATCATCACGGAAGTGTCCACTTCCATGACGATAAATCGCACGTCACAGAAGTGCTTTCGTCAAGGGTGGCCGACACGTGGCATCCACCGTAACGGAACGCCGTTAAGCTATCGGGTCGGGTTTTGGATCCGATAACCCGTTAACATCCCCGACCAATGGGGATTTTCCACATGTAAAATCATCATTGGCTAGACGAAACACGTATCGGCTCATCGTTGGGACAGATGTCATCCACTCATTGGACAAAAGGCGCCTATGATACGTCGACACGTGGCACGGCCCAACAAGTTTAAATGGGCCGGCCCAACTAAAGGCCCACAAGATTTTGCGGACCATAATGGGCCAGCCCAGCTAAAGGGCCATGAGATTTTGCAGACCATAATGGGCTAGCCCAGCTAAAGGCCCACAACATTTTGCGGGCCATAATGGGACGGCCCAGGTAAAGGCCCACAAGATTTTTGTGTGCCATAATGGGCCGGCCCAGGTAAAGGCCCACAAGATTCTTGTGGGTCATAATGGGCCGGCCCAGCTAAAGGCCCACGAGATTTCGCCGACATTAATGGGCCGACCCAGCTGTAGGCCCACAAGATTGTGAGGACCCTAGTAGGGCGGCCCATTAACTCGCTGCCATGTTTTGGGCCAAATGTCGGCCCATATTTGATCCGGTCCATTAATGGCCTGCCACTCTCGAGGCCTAATAGTTGCCCATATGAGATCCGACCCGTTAAAAGCCTACCATGTTCTGGGCCAAATTACGGCCCAGATCAGGTCCGACCCTTTAAGAGGATTTGGGCTCAATTATGGCCCATATCAGATTCGACCCATCAACTAGACACTATGCTTTTGGGCCCACTTGCTAAAGGCCCACTTAGTAATTCGGCCTGATATTAGTTTTGTCCTGTTAAGGGTCCGTTTAACATTACGGCCCTATATTAATTTCAGCTTGTTAAAAGCCCGTCATATAGTTGGGCCTAACTACGGCCCGATTTGCATCTAGCCTACTCGCAACCGATATCTGATTGGGCCAAACAAGGACCCAGACAATTTTGGCCTGTTAAAAGCCCGTGATTTGACTCGCACAATCATGGGTCGGGGTTCATTTTGGGCTGCTGCGTAACTAGTAGGAATTAAGAACAAACCTACTCTATACAATAAGGAAATTACGGCATAGTAACTAAGAATAAACCTACACTACACAATAAAGGATTTAAGGTATATTACATCCACTAGGCATCAAAGTTCGCCACCAATGATCATAAAGTGCAACCAAGAAGCAGATTACAAAAACTGGGCACCATTGCAGCGTAACAAAGTAATACTGAACTGAGACAACTTCCAAGACAGTTCAAGAAAGGTTAGCCTTGCGGGGGAACTGCTGCGCAAGCTACTGAGCAAGGCTGTGAGACTGGCCTAGCATGTCGGTCATAGCTTCCAGGTGTAGCTGTTTAGCGATGAGGTTCTCATTGGTGTTCTCCGCAATCTTTCTTAGAGATAGGACTTCAAGTCGAAGTTGAGTTGCAGAATGCCTTTCTGCTAGAACTTGGGACTGAAGAAGTCGAACTGATTCGGACAAAAAATTATGTGCGCTTGTCTGACTGTTAGTCTCAAGTAACTTGAACACTGCATCAAGACAAGACTTTGTGGTTGTCTCGCTATCTTCAAGATGTTTTTCCTTCTTTGCTGCAATATATGTTGGGTTTGTCTCACAGCCTTCGGCAGGCTTGTGCATGCCATCAGGCATATCACGCTGAAACAAAGCAGAGAGATGACAGGT
Source organism: Triticum dicoccoides (assembly GCF_002162155.2). Classification (NCBI taxonomy): domain Eukaryota; kingdom Viridiplantae; phylum Streptophyta; class Magnoliopsida; order Poales; family Poaceae; genus Triticum; species Triticum dicoccoides. Next base: position 649,045,552 of record NC_041382.1, read on the forward strand.
TTTGCACGTGTATAAACAAAGATGATAAATGTTTTGTAAATTCTATCCAATTTCAAATTAGAAAATAAAGAGTATGTTCAAAATATCAATAGCATAATTTGGCATTGTTCATAATGCGGGGAGCTTCACCACACTACTGGATTACCATGCCAACATAACAAGCATAGATGAAGGGCAAAGAAAATCATTGTATCTATTTTGGATAATGTGCATGGCATGTTGTTCATATCATAAGCCACATCAGTAAGATAAAACAGGAGATGACAAGGTGCAAACGTGGGCTGCTTCACCACACACTGGATTATAGATCCACAAAAACAAACATACATATAGGGAGTATTAAGTAATGTGCATGGTATGAATAAGGAATTTGGTTTTACAAGTAAAACTTAGAACTTACGGTTCTTACGAACATGCATTTTGGTAGAAACAGAAAACTAAACAACAGTAAACGATAGGGAGTATGAGAAAATTAAACAGCAGTTGAGGATAAAGGCTTTCGAAGGACTGACTTACATTAACAGTTAACACCGGCTTTATAATGCCCTTCTCCATGGCAAGGGAAGGATAACTCAAGAATTTCAGCACATAATCTTCTTCATAAGCATTGCCTGTACTCTACATTTTGTAGAGAGTAATTATAGATATGATAATACTGGAAGGGATAGAGGATAATGAAGATAAGATGCAGATTGATGCTACTTAATCAACTACCAATCCCTGGAAGTACAAGCGTTATAGGACAAAATGTACTGACAAGAGCAATGGGCTACACTTCTGCACTGGCATTGTCTGTGTATTCTACTTGTTGGTAAGATTAAATATAGATCTGATCTTTTTTAGTAAATGGTGAGCGAGGGAGATAAGATGCAGAATGCTACAAAATGAACCAATCCCTCTTCCCGTAATACAAGAGTGTTTTGAGCACTAGTGTACTGTACAAAACGTTCTTATATTATGGGACGGAGGGAATAGCTGTTAATGTAAGTACAGTGATAGACCACGTTCAGTCCTTATGATGTCCACCAAATGGACTGCAGAGCTAAACCTCTTCAAAAGCATTGGGTTGATTCTAAATTTATGTAAGAGTCCATACATATCTTATAATGTCCACCAAATGGACGATTACGAGGCTAACATGTGCAGTGATGCTACATAATCAAACAGCTATGAAAGTAAGTATGGTCATACAGGGCAAGAGGTACTCACAAGAGCAATGCAGTGTGCAGTATAGTTGCGAGATTCTATGGTCCCTTGAGAACGAATGTTCTTCTGCTAATAGTTTTCGTATAAGTGAGACATTAAGGCAAATGCAGAAATGTAGTTCAAATTGTGATGTGATATCATTGACAGTACCTTATGCTGCATCCGAGACGAATGTATAACAAGATTATTCCAGTCACCGTCGGATAAATGTAGCACCGGAGACTTTATAGAAATTTCGTTCAGAGGCTTGCCATCGAAGTGCGCTTGCCTCAGGTAGGAACGATACTACATCAAAGAATGCTTGAAAAACGCAACCAACCCTTGCCCGTCATCACAATCCAGTTTGTGCCTCGCCTATTTAAAATAATGAAATCTTGTGTCTTCTGTCAGCTGAAACATATGCAGTAATGACCATGAATAACATCAGTACATTACTTACGCGTAAGTTGCAGAGGAAGACTGGAAATTGTTCTGTGTTTGCGGTATAATCTATCCATGAAGGAAAGATGCGCACAAAGTTCCTGACAACAACATAAGCTTCATCTTCTAAATTGGGAAGAAATGGAACATGGGTCCTATTTGCTGCAATTGGGGCTCTCTCTAGTTCGAAAAGGGATTTGGCAACTGCATTTGGTGTACTCTTTGCTGGAATGGGGGTTTTGCGTCGTACAGCTGGTGCTATGTCAACTAGCATAATCATAATGTTTGCTGCAGTTGGGTTCTGCTGATTTGGGGCATCAAAAATGACCAGTGTAGTAGGGCTAGAGTCTGCTAGAGTTGGGGTATTTTGTGGGTCAGGTGATATTGCAACTACACCTAATGGGCTATTTGATTTATGAGGTGCCACTACCTTTTCCAAATACTTTTCTTGTGCTCCTCCACGATCAGCAATTGCCCTCTTCCTTTTGAATGTCTGATACACAAGAACAAAATTTGAATGGATAAATATGGTATGATGACAGATGGAATATGTACTGAAAATGGATAGGCAGGGCGTATTCACATACACGATGTGTAAACTAAGCTAATGGCAGTTCAACAAAGTAGAAGCAATGCAAAGCATTAGTTGCAAGATATGTGCGAGCAATGTAACGTTGGAAAGTTAGAGCAAGTACCATGATGGGTGAATAAGATAGGGCATCTTCCTCTGACTCCTCCACTAGGGAGCTACATTGACTTAGGTCTCCCTCTAGCTCAGAATCACTGTTAGGATCATATTTTGAGCATGAATCTGTAGGTGGAGAGTGTTTGCATTGCATTGCATCCAGACTTGATTTCAGTCCCTTAATGCCAAGTTTGACAGCCATGGCATTGTTCTGCTTTATTCTTTTCATGCGCGCAAGCTGATAATCATTATGATGCTGTTCAGAATCTGAGATTCATGAAAACGTAAAAGTAGTCAGATTATCTATGGAATGCATTGTGGTTTCAACTCGGAGAGTGTCTCCCTATAAACCCCTACATATGCAAAGTTCACCTCCCCAACCGTGCTGACCAGACCACACACAGACATACACACCCGAGCGGCGAACATGCATTTTCGAAACTAATTTAGGAACATTTAGCTGACCAATTAAACAACTCTGTTTTAATAATATCATATTCGTATTTGAACAACTAAGCTTGTTTAGCTTGATGGGTGGAGCTGTGTTATTATGACATGAAGCATGTATTCTGATCGTATAGTGATCATAAAAGGGGGAAACTCTAAGCATATATTTTTTTAGCAAAAGAGGGTTTCCCCTTTGATTTCTATTAAAGAAACCACCACGGAACCAACATGATCAATTAAACCCTAAGCATGATCAATTAAACCGTATTATGGCTGTGCCATGGCAAATTTGAAACTGCAAACCGGAGAAATGATATTTAGCATCCATTGTTTGCTTCGAACTAAGAACTAAATTCTAAGAGCTGAAAAGAAAGTAGAGTAACCAAGTTAAGATCTATTTTCTGGTTGAGATCAAAAAGTTGAGGAGATATGAAGTACCACCTCTCTTGCGGCGCCGTGTAGGCATCAGGGGTGCGATGGCTGTCGGTGGCGTTGAAGTAGATCTGCGATGGTAGACGGGTGCATCGGGGGATAAGTCCCGTTGTGGTGGAAGAGAAGGTCGTGTGAGAGGCCCCGGCAAAGAGGACGACGGCGCCGATGAAGCGAGAGGACGCGATGCAAGGCTATTGGTCCGTCACCATGGATGAGAAACGCCCATCTCTAGCAGTGGACGACGCGGTCCTGTTAGGCGCTCCGGCATGGTGGAGGATGATGGTGATGGATGTGGTGGAGGACAGCGGTGATGGATGGGGTGGCGGGCAGAGGCTGGTGTGGGAATGGGGTGTTCTAGCGCGGACTGTGGATGAATGGGAAAATGGAGGGATAGGTACGGTGAACCATGTTTTTGGGACGTGCCTATCTGAAATATGGGGAAGTTACGAACTTATCCCCCGTTTCAAATTTGGACGTCTTGTCGGTTGGGGATATGACGGTAATCTCGCATCTCCCAAATATTTGCCAGTAACTATTTCGGGCAAGGAGAGGGTGTTTTGCCGCCCACGGTTGGCGCCCACGGTGTATGGACGGAGCTGACAGGTAGGGCGGTTGTGTCACGTCTGATGGAAGTTACACATCTGCCCCTATTTAAAATATTAGCCTACATCTAATTCAGACGAGGAGAGGGTGCTTTGTCGCCCACCATGTATGAATGGGCACTGGAGGGAGAAATAGAGGTCTTTCGGATGAGCTTGAATCAAATGAGTTTTCTCGCCCATGTTTGACGCCCACCGTGTCGGAATGGGCTTAGAGGCAGTCGTGTCACGTCTAATTGAAGTTACTAACCTACCCCTATTTAGAGCAGTGGAAATCAGGCCGATGGATTGTCCGTGTAATGGGTAGACAGTACTTTACATCTCCCAAACACTTGGCTTTGGGCAGCCGATGTGGGAGTGGACATTTTGCTGTTTCTTTCGAATTTTGGGACAATAAGCATCCACGTTTACCCTGGCAACTAAATTCGAATCCATTTTGTATTCCTATATGAATCTTTATAAATCATTCTATGTGTTTTTATATATCTTCAAAAGGACGACAAAGATGTATTCCACTGTCATATATGAATATGGTTTACAAATGCCGATACTCAAATTCAGAAACTAGAATCCAGTTTAAGGTGAATTCGAATATTTGGAACACTTCATGTCCAACTCAAATGTCACACGCAGCATAATGTGTACTCCCATTTAGATATGTACACAAGCGATGTATCAAGATTCAAATACCGAGTCAATCAACCAAGAATGTACAGAAATAACAGACATATAAACACTTATAGAGTATATGGATCAATAATATCAACTAACATACATAAGCTAGGCCGCTGTACTTTTTTTTGGCTACAACAGCATCCTTTTTTAGCCAGCATCTTGGCCCTTTCCAATGCGTGCCACTTATGGTCCATCTATACTACTATTGCTGAATGCACATTCAGCCCGATTGGCATATTTGTAGATCTGGCACAGTAATCCAAATGAAATGTCTCCGAGTCTTATCAATTAATACAGACTTGTGCTCAAATAAAATTACAAAAAAAAAACTATTACATGATCTCTAAAACAAATGGTTTGATTTATTACATGAACAGACAACACAAAGGTTATTCAACTATGGAAAGAACATTTCACCTATGATTTACCAAGTTGGAATTTAATTTCCTTTTTTCCTTCAGGACCTTAACAATCTGGTCAGTCTCATCTTGCTTCGTTTTGAAATCCAACAAATATTTAATGGTTGTCTTGAGTACTACTTGTGATTGTGTTGTTTGCTTCCTCAACATGTCAACTTCATCTCTAAGTGCAGAAGCAGAATCTCTTTCTACCACTAGTTTAGCCTCTAGAGCATCAGCAGTTGGCAATTCATGATGCACGATTGGGCCTGTGCCACTGCTGTGGGATGATGCAACTGTTGGGGAACGTAGCAATAATTCAAAATTTTCCTACGTGTCACCAAGATCAATCTATGGAGTCATCTAGCAACGAGGGAGGAGTGGATCTACATACCCTTGTAGATCGCGCGCGGAAGCGTTCAAGAGAACGGGGTTGATGGAGTCGTACTCGTCGTGATCCAAATCACCGATGATCCTAGCGCCGAACGGACGGCACCTCCGCGTTCAACACACGTACGGAGCAGCGACGTCTCCTCCTTCTTGATCTAGCAAGGGGGAGGAGAGGTTGATGGAGATCCAACAACACGACGGCGTGGTGGTGGAAGTAGCGGGATTCCAACAGGGCTTCGCCAAGCGCTGCGGGAGGAGGGAGATGTGTCATGGGAGGGAGAGGGAGGCGCCAGGGCTTATGTTTGGTTGCCCTCCCTCCCCCCCCCACTATATATAGGGCCAAGGGAGAGGGGGAGGACGCAGCCTTGCCCCTTCCTCCAAGGAAGGGTGCGGCCAAGGGGGGGAGGAGTCCATCCTCCCCAAGGCACCTCGGAGGTGCCTTCCCCCTTTAGGACTCTCCCCTCCTCTTGTCCCTTTGGCGCATGGGCCTCTAGGGGCTGGTTCCCTTAGCCCATGTAGGCCAAGGCGCACCCCCTACAGCCCATGTGGCCCCCCGGGGCAGGTGGCCCCACCCGGTGGACCCCCGGGACCCTTCCGGTGGTCCCGGTACAATATCGGTGACCCCGAAACTTGTCCGGATGGCCGAAACAGCACTTCCTGTATATAATTCTTTACCTCCGGACCATTCCGGAACTCCTCGTGACGTCCGGGATCTCATCTGGGACTCTTAACAACTTTCGGGTTAACGCATACTAATATCTCTATAACCCTAGCGTCACCGAACCTTAAGTGTGTAGACCCTACGGGTTCGGGAGACATGCAGACATGACCAAGATGACTCTCCGGTCAATAACCAACAGCGGGATCTGGATACCCATGTTGGCTCCCACATGTTCCACGATGATCTCATCGGATGAACCACGATGTCAAGGACTTAATCAATCCCGTATACAATTCCCTTTGTCTATCGGTACGATACTTGCCCGAGATTCGATTGTCGGTATCCCGATACCTTGTTCAATCTCGTTACTGGCAAGTCTCTTTTACTCGTTCCATAACACATCATCCCGTGATCAACTCCTTGATCACATTGTGCACATTATGATGATGTCCTACCGAGTGGGCCCAGAGATACCTCTCCGCTTACACGGAGTGACAAATCCTAGTCTCGATTCGTGCCAACCCAACAGACACTTTCGGAGATACCCGTAGTGTACCTTTATAGCCACCCAGTTACGTTGTGACGTTTGGCACACCCAAAGCACTCCTACGGTATCCGGGAGTTGCACAATCTCATGGTCTAAGGAAATAATACTTGACATTAGAAAAGCTTTAGCATACGAACTACATGATCTTGTGCTAGGCTTAGGATTGGGTCTTGTCCATCACATCATTCTCCTAATGATGTGATCCCGTTATCAATGATATCCAATGTCCATGGTCAGGAAACCGTAACCATCTATTGATCAACGAGCTAGTCAACTAGAGGCTTACAAGGGACATGGTGTTGTCTATGTATCCACACATGTATCTGAGTATCCTATCAATACAATTCTAGCATGGATAATAAACGATTATATGAACAAGGAGATATAATAATAACTAATTTATTATTGCCTCTAGGGCATATTTCCAACAGCAACGTCCATGGAGACCTCGCTCTTTGATCTTGGGCTAACCTGGTTTGCCATTAAAGTTCCGATTGGATTCAGAAAAGTTGAAGTTAGCAAAACATCTCAACTGGGAGTTATAACAACAAACCAGTTAAACAAACAATGAATTAAAGAGTTTCAATTGGATGCTGAAAAGTAGTTAGTAACATCATTGTAACCCGATGTTGCAGCAACAAAGTAGTTAAACAAACAAGTAGATATTTAAGTTAAGGCAAACAGGTAATTCTTAACAGTAAGTATCAAACACATAGATAGGCGCAGTCTACAATATGATCAATAGGCTGTGCCATTATGTAATCAGTAGCAAACTAAATTAAACCAAGCAACGTAATTGAACAATTTTGCAATAAGTGGCTAACTAAAATTCTGAGAAGCAGGTAACTGAACTTATGCTAGTTCTTTGTACAGGCACACTGCAACTTCTTTTTCGCTTACAAGGTTGTACGAAGGAGTCCATGGCATCAATTGCTTGGATACGCAGTCCCAATACTTCTTTCTTCCCGCACTGCATGGGTAAGTCGAATGGTTAATCTAGTAAGATGCTGCATCCTTGATATGTTATATGAGGACGTGTAGTCAGACTAGTTGTAGCCAAACACATCACACTGGCTTTTACTGTATATTTCATGTGATTACTTTTGGCATATCGAGATCTAAGCAATCTACAATAGGATGAAAAGACAGGCATCCTTCACAATTGGCGAACTCAGTTCATAGAAACAAGCAATTCAACCATTCTGTGGGTAAATCAAAAGCGCCACTGGAATATTTTTCACTATCCAATCATACACGCAAAAAGGGGCGACGCCACCATAGGGGCTGGTATGGGCGGCCGCCTCAGGTGGCTAGAAAGTGTGCACCTAGTTTGAGTCATCCAGGTTGGCCCACGCTAGTTTTGTTCGTCCCAACGCACGAGCAAGCAATGTAAAAAATGAAGAAAAATGTTTCAATTTGGATGGGCCAATAACATAAGTGCAAGGCATGCCCTATTGCAGGCTCGTGGCCCAAACGAGCGCCTCCCATATCGATCGACACCAGTAAAAATCCCAATTCATTCGCTCCAGCCTCTAGTCTAGTTCGCTCCTAACCTAGCCGTCGCTGGACAGACCGGCACAACACTTCCTCGCGCCCTCGTTGGAGGGCGGTCGCCGGGCTTCAAGCGAACGGAAGGACAAGAAGATGAAGATCCAACCCTGGGTGTAGCCTGCGTGGGAGGCAGCGGCAGCAGCACGGGCGTGTCATCGAGCTTACGTAAACGGACAGTCACAGCTTGCAAAAGTAGCATGCGCAACAAGCAGGTACATCACATCCCTGATTATATCTAATTCATCTCTTCAATTTCTGGCCAATAGTTAAACCTGTCGGTGTTGTAAAACTGCTTGTATGTAGGGAATCTATGAGAAAATGAAACCAATTTCTACTTATTTTATAACTCCCCCAATCAATACTGAACTAACTGAATCTGATGTATCTAATCAAGTTTCCGGTGCAAACATACAAGCTCATGTTGTTCTTGAGCCTGAAGTGTCTAATGAACAGACTGCTAATGAAGGATTTGATGCAAACATTTTACATGCTCCTGGTGATGAACATATAGTGTCTAATGAGGGATCTAATGCAAGCATTTTGCAAGCTCATTGAAGGATTTAGTGTCTAATGATGATCTACTATGTTGAGAGAGACAGAGATTTGCAGGCATTGATGACAAGCAAATTAAAGTGCATTTTCATAGCTTGAGGAAACATCAAGGCATCTACCAGAAAGTCCCCATATCATGACAACATAGCATAAATACTTTTCTAATCTGTTGTTTGAAACTATTGGCATACTTGTGCAGGATAGATATATTGATATGCAGTTTGCGCACTGGTTATACATGCAATTACACTTCGATATTTTCAGCCAGAGAACGAATAATTGAAGCAGGTATAGACCATGTTTGTAGTCCTTGTACACCATGTTGCATTTTGTGTTTTTGGTGCTTGCATCATTTAGTGTTTATAATCTGAACTACTTTGGATCATTAGCTGGTTTTCAAAGTGCATGTAGCTTCACATTTCTCAAGTTATGTTGATTTCCGGAGTGCAAGTGCCTTCCTATTTTTTAAGTTAAATGTTCGCCCCTGGTAACTTGAATTCGTGGATCAGCCACTGCACACAAATCATACACGAATGCCAGTAGGAATTAAATGAAATGTAGGGACTTACGCTAGCTCGTTGTACAGGCTCACTGCAGCTCTGCTTGCGCTCGGGATGTTCCATGTACAAGTCCATGTTACCACTTGCTTGGATGTGCAGGCCTTGTGCTCCTTGGATCCCCCTCTGCATTTTTTACATGGCGAATGGTTGATCCAATAAGAGGAATCGACCTTGATGTTGTACCAGAGGACAGATACTTACAAGGTTATACGGGTGTGCAGGATGTGTACCAGATCCCGTAGCGCCGTCATGCTTCGCTAAAATATGGATTTGCTTGTTTCAGATGATATCTCCAGAAGAAATACGAGTTAAGGTCAGAGTTGCATAGGCGTGTAAGCTAAGAGAGCAGTGAAAGGATATCCAAACATTGTTGGAACAGTGCACAAGGGAGTGATGTGTGGATACCTAGTTCGGGCCGGCATTTGGGCATGCTCGCCTAGCTAGAGTGCGGGTCACTTTAGAGCCGTTGAGGGTGATGCGCTGGCATTGGCTGGCCGCGCACGGATGCATATCTTGAGTGGCAGCGGAGCGCTATGATGTGGTGGACGAGACCGTTGGTGAAGCTCCAACGGCCTCGGGGGGTGGAGGTGCGACGATGTGCTTGGTGAAGTAGCCCCGGTGAGCTGGGAGATGGCGTCGGTGAAGCGCACCTAATGCAGTGGAACTCGGTGTCTGTGAGGCACGTCGGTTGCAGCGGCTGACGTTGTCGGTGGACCACCCAGTGCGGTGGACGAGGGCGTAGATGAGGTAGCTCCGGTGCGGTGGTGAAGCGCGACAGTCGTCTTCGTCGTCGTCGTCCGGCACAGAGGTGGGGAACGGTGGGGAAAGAGACGAGATGAGGGGCGATTCGAGGGTTGGCGGCGAATTAGGGATTTGAGCAATCTGGGCGCTGAAGGGGATGGTGGAGAAGATAGATTTTGCAGGGCTGGAAGTGCGGCCGCCAGATATTTCAATCCGAAACGTGGAAGCGCGAACTTATATTGTCGTCGTCCTTTTTGGGGGGGAGGGGGTGTGGGTGGCTGGGTGCTACGCGCCCGTCCGACACACGCGACCACCCAGACAGGACTATGCTTCGGTGCCTTAAGGCACCTGCCTTTGTGTCCATGACATATGGGCCCAACAGGTGGCTGGCCCACATGTCAGTGACCCAAAGGCAGTTGCCTTCAAGGCACCGAAGCAGCGTCCACCCCGACATGACCCTGGTTTTCCTGGTGCGCCTACATTTGAGAATGCAAACGAATCTTCTTTCATTTGCAAACAAATTTGTATGTATTACCATGCCCGTGTTTTCCTTGCAATAATTAGTCATTCGAAACAAGATACTCCATCCGTTCACTTTTGTAAGTCGTTTCAGACAACTTAAAATGAACTGTTTTGCACATTATCTAAAATGTCTTCAAGGTCTTATAAAAGTGAACAGAGGGAGTACTATAAATTAATTAATGAGGAGTTATTTGAAAAAAAATCAAAACGGTACCCACGCTAACGTGGATTAGAGTGTGTGTCACATAATTAGTTATTTGAATTAGAGTGTGTGTCACATAGTTAGTTATTTGAATTAGAGTGTGTGTCACGTAGCGATCTCCAATTCTAACATGGATTTCGCATTTCACTATATCCACACTACTTTTTTAATACAAATTCATATGTATATGATGAACACCATGGTAGTGAGAAAACTTTTGGATGGATTCAAACATATGACCTACAAAATAGCACAACAAACTGAGTCAATGTCAACTTTTCGAAACATAGTATGTCACGAATTCGAAATAATTACCCGTATCCCTGGTCCTCGGTTCAAATCTTACAATGTACACCAAATTGAAACATCGATATTAAGTCTCGTACTATGTACATTCAAATGTTGTTTTTAGCCCCCCCCCATGCGCACAAACGCTACATACTTCCTGTATCGGTCAATCTTCCTTTCCTAACCATCTTAGGAAGCTATCGGTTTCCAACACACGTTCATTCTTTCTCTCCATGTTTCAATCTCTAGGTCTCTCAACTACACAACCCCTTTTTCCACTCTGTTACCAAATGTATTTACCTCACACACCCGCCATTGGAACCCATGCGGAGCTCTCTCTCTCTCCCCTGTCCCTCTAACCCTCTCGCGCTAAATACACGTACGTTGTATATCTAGGTCACTCCCTCGAGACTGTCTCACTCTTTCTTCTGCACGGTGGGCCACACTCGCTCAATCTCGCTCCCTTTATCTGAGTCTCGTTTAACCTCGTTTTCTTTCACACACAAATGATATATCTCCCTGTTCGGGCCTTGATCGACACACTCTATACTCTCTCACGCAGATTGTCTATCTAGGTCAGTCCATCTAAGCCGCCACCACTCTTTCGACCTATCTCTCTCTCTCTCTCTCTCCGTATGTCTCAATTAACCTCGCTCTTTCTCAGACAAAAATGATATATCACCATGTTTGAGCCCAATTCGACCTATTCACATTGTATACTCTCTCACGCACATCGTCTATCTAGGTCACTCTCTCCAACTCGTCTCACTCTTTTGATCGCACGACGACCCTATGTGATCGGTTAACCTTGCTTCCTCCCACGCACAAAATATATCTACACGTCTTTGACTGGATCATCTCTCAAGCTCTATCTTACAGACCTCACCCATGCCAAAAAGCTCAATCAGACAATATCTCTCCAGAGCATATATATTTGTTCAATGAATGTCGGACCACACTCACTTTGTCTCTCTATCTATATGTCTCTCGATTGACCTCGCTTTCTCACACCGTATCTTCCACGTGTTGAAGCTACTACCTCTCCATCCCTCGCAAAGCCGGAGCTATTTACATTGCGAGGGGCACTCCAACGTTGGATTAATTTGTGTAGGCATTTATTTCGGTTGGTTTAGATTATATTTTTGTAGCATTCGGCCCACAACTACTCCAATCACCGTAGAGGGTAATTAAGCTACGGGGAGCACCTAATATGAGCACCGGGGAGCCGTTGGATCGAAGATGCAACGGCACACACGAGGCCTGAATGTTTTATTTGCAAAAAACCTTTGGAGAGTTTGGAAATTGCGCATAATTATAAAGACTACTCCCAAGCCATTGGATCTCACTTCCAACGGTGTAAAAACTCGTATCACCATAGTATCTAAGCTGCGGGGTGGATGTGATAGTCTATGCCACTGTCATTTTTGTTCGTAAACTTGCAAAAAACGTGTAACTCATGTCGTTACTTGTCTAACCGCGCAAAGTGTTTGTTCAAAAAACCCATCCTACACTGAAATATCGGAACAACACACGGGGGTCCCACTTGTCATTAATCAAATTTGGACCTAAAACTAACAAATCTGAAAGACGAGATTCGAACTGGCAACCTGGACTACAAAGCGTAAGTCGATAGCCTGAAAAAACGAACGGTTGTTGGCTTTGTCACATAACTTGATTTTATACAGTACTTGCGTTGAGTAGAGTAGAGGGAGTGCCTCGTCAACACGTGCATGACCGTTATCTCACTTACTGGTGGGTCCCAGGTCTGCGATCTCAATCTCTCTTCTCTCATCGTCTAACCTTTGCACGGGCACACATGAAGAGCGGCACTAGCTTGTCGTGGTGTTATTACAACTAAAAAAAACTTGGAAAATAGAAGAATCACCTAGAACAAGAGACGTTGTGGCTGGTCTAGACGGAGCTAACCACATCTATCCTATGTGCCATGTTTGCATGATGAAGCTGTGTGGCTAGTGGGCTGTTTTCAACCAACTGGCTGGGTCCCGACATCGAACCATAGGTACAACGTCTGATACAATATATTTTTACACGCACATTTTTCCTCCGTGTCGAGACGTGCCACACCCTACCGCGTGGTTTCGGGGTCCTCCTGGGTGGTGCACGCATATATTCTTCCTGACGTGGGACGCCCTACTGTGCAATTTCTGGGTCCTCCTCGGTTGTAGCGCCGAAGCAAGTAAATGAGTCGTCAAATCACGAAGGCCACCTTTCTCGCCGAGTACATCAGTGAAGCACAGTGGCTAGCTAGTTGGGCTAGTTCGGCCGAATAGCTAGGCCGCCACAACATTTGTTTTTTCACCCCTTTTTTATCTACTTGCCGGCAGGTAAATTTAAATATTCACCGCGGCGTTGTTCTTGTGTTTGGGTGTGGCAGGATTTTTAATTTTTTGATTGACGGGAGCAGGCGCAGCAGGATTTTTAATTTTTTGATTAACGGGAGCAGGCGCGGCAACAATTAGTCACGATGACTCCGCCTGTACCCACTGCTCCCCGATGTGAGAAGTCGTCGACTGGTGTTTTACCGTGGTGAAAACCAAAAGATCCGCTCCCTCCGCCTTCCTGTAGATTGCATTGCCTTTCAGCCGTTTCGCCCCCTTTGCTTCCTCTCCCCATTGCATCTACCTGGTGCCATGGCGGCGCAGCAGATCACGGAGTCCGAGGTGAGGTTCCTGACATAGGAGCTCCATGCCAAGGATGCGGAGCTCAGGGCGAAGGACGTGGAGCTCCGTGAGCTCAAGAAGGAGAGGAGTGCCATGCTCCTCCGTTATGTGCGGGAGTTCACGGAGCTTTAAAAGCGGCAGGCATCCACCACAAAGATGCTCGAGGCATCAGCGGCGTTGCTGTAGAAAGCAGGAGATATGATAGGCCATCAGGGGAGCCGGCTGGAGCGCGAGCGGGACGATCGTGACGAAGTCCAGGATTGCCTCATCCACTTGGTGAACCAAGTTGCCACACACGTGTTGCGGCCGCACGATGCCTATCGTCGTGCCAGCGCGACGATGCTGGCCGTCGGGCTAAACCCGTTTGACCACCCGGTCGACTTCAACGAGCTGCGGCTTCCTGACCTGGTCTCCTTCTTCACCTATATCTCTGAGGAGCTGAGTCGTCTCCGCGCGATGGTGGGGGCTGAGCTAGACAAGAAGGGGTTGCGGGCTGCCGTCGCCATTGCTGGGCGAATCCTTTCAGGGCTCTGTCACCGGAATCCATTCGTGCCATTGGACGCCGTCTTTGACAAGCTGGCTCCCGTCGACCGGGAGCGGGCTCTGCGGGCGGTTGCACCCTGCATCACCAACGTCGTGTGCCTCGAGAAGCAGAGGGACTTCGGTGGTGTTTAGGCGCCCTCTGCATGGGCATGTCCATGTCTCGGTGCAACATGACCGTTGGATCAAACTGAGACGGTGCAGATCAGTCAATGTAGCACAAAGCGTGTGGGTGTGTTTGGTTGCATTCTCATCTCAATATAGTTGTTTCCTCTTCGTGTATTTTTGTCAACCTACTAGTGTGGACTCATGCACCCTTCATGCACTCTGCCAAACACCCAATAGTGGGTCGAGAAGGGAACTTTTTCTCCCATCCCGTGCACCCTTCATACACCCTGCCTAACACTATTCGTGCTTCACATGGTTCATGTTTCGTGCGCTGTGGACCTAGTTCTTTTAACATTGATCTCACCATCCATTCTCGACCGGATAGTCAAAAAAGCGGTACTATGTTACATATAGGAGTAGTTGACATGCGCACAACATCATTTGTTATCATCATATCTTACTACACTAGCAACAAGATTGTGTAGTACTGACGTATGAACCACTGCACATGCCTAGTAGTAGGAGCACTGTGTATGTTCAAGTGGCTGCCGTGTTTCACACTCCTCCGTCGTAAGAGTGGAAATGCTTGTTGTAATCATTTTTTTCTTCTGAAAAACAGTGGACACGCTCTACCGTGCGGATCCTCCTCCATCCATGCACTAAATTACTCACTTTCGCCGACGTGTGGGACAACCAACATCGGGGTCCACCAGCCATGCACTAAATTAATCCGTAGTAGAGTGACGGTAGACTACCCCGATCGAAGCGCCAAAGTAATGCCCAATGAGCTGTCAAATCACAAAACCCCCTCCTTTCCAGCAGTAAGTTGGACGGACGAAGTAACCATCATTTCACTGTTCTCTCTCAGCTTGCTCTCTAGCCAACCCTCACTTCTGCCTCATCTTGTTCCTCATTTCTTCAAGAAAACCCCAACCTGCTTCTGCCATTGTTCTTCTCTCCCAAAGAAGGAAAGGTGAGCGCATCAATGGTGTTGATTCTGGCCAAGGTCCGGTCTTGCAACCCCGAGACTGATCCTATAACTCCCTCTCTTTTCTTGTTTTGGGTTTGTGATTATGGTTTATTTTCTTTTATTTCTATTTGACAGTTTCTTGATGGACGCTGGAGCACCGACCGAAGTGATGTCTATGGCTCCGGCCAAAACCGTCGAGGCTCATGGTACGAAGAAGCGCAAGCACCCCGCCGAGACTACCGCAGACAAGCTCAAAGCCATCGCCCTGTCCAAGCCCCCCTCTCCGGGATCCCTCATTAAGCAAGTCCAGGTAATATCTTTTCTTGACGATCTTTTTATCGATCGTAATCGTGTTCTTTCATCTAACACGCAGTGCTAGTACTAGTAGTACAACTTTCTGGGTGATCTTGCATGTGATTTTTGTGTGGCAAATGACGGTTCTAATTTCCTCTTTTGACTAAAACATGTGAGAGGTTGACATTGATTTCTTATACATTACTTTCAACTACTCCCTCTGTTCCAAATTTCTTGTCTTAGATTTGTCTAGATACGGATGTATCTAATACGAAAATGTGACTTGATACATCCATATCTAGACAAATCTAAGACAACAATTTTGGGACGGAGTGAGTACTTTATGAACATAAATGCTACCTTTTAAGAGGGTATATTTGCCTCAGTAACTTGTGTTATGGATATTGCATGTAATCCCTCTGCTCTCATGCCTTTGAAGACATGTTCTAGTGTCTTTGTTCACTATTTTCTGTGCGTATATGTAGTCATATATGGAGTATAATATCCAAAATCATCTTATATTTCTGAACAGAGGTAGTAATAAAATATGGTTTCTGTTTGAATTAGAACCAGGTCCGCAGTGGAGATGAAGTTCTCAAAGTCATGTCGTGTGAACTGGAAGACCTGATGATGAGTTCTACTGCTAAACTATCCAGCTGCTGTGTCCTTGTCCCCACGTGTCCTGAACTAGTGTTTTCCTGTTGCATTGTTGTCAGGCGTGTTCTCGAGGCTGTACTTGACCACAACAATTTCCTGGCTGTGCCTTCGATTACGAAGGGTGTGGTTCTTATAAAGCTTCCCAACAAATCTGATGCGGCCTGTCTTCATCATCATGTTTATGAGTGGAAAGACCACTCTGTTAGGTTCTCCAAGGTTGAAATGATGGTGATGGTGCATGTGGACATCTCACACGAAGTCCATGGCCTAGTCAGTTATGCAGGGTTCATCCCATAGGTCGGTGGCAAAAAATAGTCTGCAGAGTTTAGTTAGTGCAACTTTGCTTGTCTTTAGTAAGTACTATTGTTCAGTACTTGATTTGTGTTTGTGAACCCTGTATTGTGTATTAGTACTGCCGCTTTTGGTGTGTGGTCAGTCCTGAGAAAGGTCTATGTTAATGTCTGTCCACTCAATTCAATCTGTATATTTTGAAGCATCCATATCATATTTTTTGTGAGGTCGGTCTATCAATTATGATTACACTCCAATATATGTATGCATTGCAGGGTTTATCGCACCCACCAGGATTTCCAGCCCCATGGATGTTTGGTCCATACGATTTGTCACGACCTTTGGATTGTCCTGCTTGTGGGAGTAGGCGGGGCCCCTGCATGCCCCGCGTAGTTGGACGATCAATCTTCTGTTTAGTACTTCAACATAGTGATTTCCTGGTAAGGATTCACTCGTGTCACATCAAGTAAATCTTATTGATTTACTGTCTAAATCTTATTGATTTAATGTCATGTTTTCTTTCTTTTCCTGCAATTTTACGATGCAGGTTTTGCCATGTGACATTCATCACAGAATAAACCTTTTGGTTTTCTCTACGATGGCTATTTTTGCAGGTTTCACTTCTTATGTTGTGTAGTAAAGACGGCACTGTCCATCACTTATATTACTGGAAAAAATTGGATCAGTCTGTTGTCTGAGTACAAGATGAATCCCTATGATGAACTTCAGTTTGGTTTAACAAAAACGCCACAATTAGTCCTTCTCGTGTTTAAAAGAAATGAAGAAAAAAACTGGATCACGGTCACGGATCCTAGTCAAGTTAGAAAGCTGATCAGAGCAGACCAGATATGATCGCCGCTGTCTCGCACAGATCGAGCACCGGCAGTTGCTCTAGCACTGACAGCGGCAGTAGTTCAGTCTGATCCAGCTGAGGATTGGGCACCGACCGCGTCAGCGGATCAGTCTGATCTACCGAAGGATCGGGCATCGACACCTGCACCTGCTCCGACACCGGCACCAGCTCTACAAGGAGCAGCATCTCCGGCAGCAGGAGCAGCTTCGACACCTGCACCAACACTTGCACTTGCATCTCCTCCGGCCCGTGCAGTTGCACCGACAACAGATTGGGCTGCAGTTCGCACTTCATATACCAAAGTCCTTACAAAACAGACATGTCCACCTTGTTGGTAAGCATTGGCCTCCCAAGTGCTTCATTCTTTTTTCTTTCCATGTTGTTTCACATGATTCACTGTGTTGATATGTTTGCAAACAGAGAATTCCTAGAGCAACGAGGGAGTCGTTCAACAATCCGGGCGACCGCGGCTAAGTTTCTCTTAACATGCGCAGCCTTGGTGTGAATGAACCTGCTCAATATATCATAAGTACAAAGGATGGTCGCATGATGATTGATGCTAAAGGATGGTCAAGGTTCAAATCTAAATCATATATCGCGGTAGAGGATGATGTCAAAATCAAACTTTCTCGGCAAGGAGAGCTGGTCCAAATCAACTTTGAAATTCTTCAGTAGCAGCACGCAACTGCCTAACTGATCTATCCTCCGAGAGATTTTGATGTAATAATCTGGCATGGTGAAAGAAGTGTCCTGTGTGTATAAGTAGTACGATAGTATTATTTATCACATGGTATATCATTGATAGAATTGCAACTCTGATTGCTGGTTAGGAACAGACGTTCGATTTCATTCCAACAGCTACCGTGCTTTATTCAATTTTGTGTATTTGCCTTGCGACAACATCTAAAACCAGCGCCGAGGTAGAACACATGGGCCCCCAAACATGCAGGGTCGGCCTGCAGCCCAAAGTCCAGAACCTGGTTTCAAGAAGCACTAGCTCAGTGCAGAAGTGGCGTCCTCCTCCTGCTGTGGGTTGGGCGAAGATGAATGTTGATGCTGCGTTATCTCGCAATGGTGAAAGGGAATCCCTGGCAGTTGTGAGACGGGATCATACATGCTTCTTCCTTGGAGCATCGGCACTAGTGTGCGAAAGTGTTACTGATCCAGAGATCCTAGAGGCAAAGGCATGTTGCGAGGGGCTATCTCCGGCTCTTGACTTAAACCTGCAACAAGTTCAGATTAGCACCGATTGTTTAGCAACAGTCAAGCATATCGGAGAGGCATACTTGGGGCCCAGCAAAGTTATTATGGAAGAGATCAAGATGAATAAGAATATGTTCCAAACCATGGAAATCATACATGAAAAACGCGAGTGTAATGTTGAAGCGCATGTGCTCGCAAAAGCTGCTACTTCTTTGCCCTGTGGACGCCATCTTTGGCTCACAGGAACCCCCGAAATTATTTGTATACCTATGACTGTTAATCTTCAATAAAGCAGCTTTTATCCCTCAAAAAAAATCTAAGTATTATATTCTCAGCTGAACCCCCATAATGCCCGTGCGTTGCAGAGGGAGTACATTTCTCGGCAAGGTGAGCCTGTGATATAAAAGATTTGTATATTTCTTTACAGAGGGAGTATCTCTCTATCAAAATATATATTTATGTGTAACTAGTTACTCTTGTCTTTCTACTTCCTTTCGCTGATATGTGGGGCAACCGGCAACAGGGTCCACATGCCATATGCACAAATTAGAGTCCACAACTTCATGGTAGACACACCCCAGTCGTAGCGCCGCAGTAATGCCCAATGAGCCATCAAATCACAACCCCCTTTCCAGCTTTAGCAGTAAGCTCGACGCACGAAGCGGCAATATTTCACTGGGCCTGAATCCCCTTCTCCCTCGTCTGCTTGTTCAGAGAAAACCCCCTCTCGGCGATTGCATAGGGTTTTCTCATGGAGAACCAGGTACGAATTCTTCATCCATCCCCGATAAACCCAAGTCCCTTGGTCGTAGGTAATCCTAGGATGGCCGCCGCCGCCGTTGATGCATTTTTCTTCCTACTGAATCTAGTGTGTTTCATTTGCAGTTCCCGAAGTGCGAGTACCCTACAGGTTTTTGTGCCCTTGGTGAGACGCCACACTTGTTCCTTCTCATCCTAACACAGCATTTTGAAACACGCACAGTATGTTCCTAGAATCCTCTTTTCTATCTGGGAGGGTGGGGTTTTTTTGAACATGCTGTGTTCTCATATTATTTTTCCTGCAGTGTATTATTTGCTCTACCGGAACACATGTACTCAAGATGCTCGGCCTTGCCATAACTGAATACACTAGTTTAATGGTCACAGTGAAGACAAGCCATGGATATAAGTTCCGAGTTGGGTTCATGAACCAAGAAGATCGCTGCTTTTTTATGGCCGAACTTGGATAAACTTTCTCAAGTGTTACAGACTGAAAGTTGGCGCACGAATGTTGATGGAAATAGCAGAACCTGGTTTCATCTTCACTGCGATCTTCCACCCCGACGTCGTTCCAATTGTTCATCCATGTTAGTTTTGTATCTGGTTCTTGCTTGTTGCCTCGATTACTTCTTAATCCACCTATTCTGTCTAACTAATCACAATTTAACTTTAGAAGTAGCGACGAATCTCTCACGAAGTTGCTACTTCTAACTAATATTTTCTTATAATTTGTGGCACGTGTAGATTTTCTCAGACTTAAGCAGTCTGCTCGTTTGTTACTCTGTAAAAACTCGGCTATTAATAATGGCACTGAAGTTGACTGGATCGACATCCACAAGTTCCTAAACTTTATTGATCGTCTTAAGGTCCTTGTGGGGCGTTTCAATGGTGGAAGGCCACGTGGGATATGTGTGCCACTGCTGCACTCGTTGAACAGGTCCAACTATGTCGAGAAACTTATGGTACGAGCTGTTTTCTGTTATATATGTTGTTCATAAACTATTTCTTATACACAGTTTTACAGTTGTGATCTTCTTGAAACAGGAACTGCTGAGTTCTATTGTTCCTATACAGATGCCTGAGCATGGTCGGGTCAGACTTGCGCTTGGTCACAACATGATGTTTATGTCGACCTACTCAATTCCCCTTGGAGGTGAAAAGATACTTATTCATGGGTGGTCTCAAATAATGAAGGCCCGTCCATCTTGGAGAATAGGACAGAAGATTATGTTCATGCTTTTCCATTGCTCTAAAGCGAATATCCTGTTTATTGACCACGTTGCGAGTTGAAGCCGCTTTCAGAAGGTTGTGGATGCGCGGGGTGGTGCCTGGGCCTTCTCCTAGGGCTTGGCGGCCTCACCCTTGGTTAACTGTAGGCAAAGTAGCACTGTTCGAGGCGTGCTTTGTACGGTTGAACCTGTATAAGTACTCATACCGCTTTCAGCTTTGGTTGTTAAGTGCCCCTGCTGGTTTCAGTTAAGGATGTTAAGTACTCCTGCTGCTTTTACAGTCTGTCATGTTTCTTCAGTCCTGTCTTCCTCCAGCCGCCAAAACCAAACCAGCGCCGGTGGGGCCGTCTGCTTCTGCCTCCCACGGCTGGCTGCACCTCAGCGCACGCATCGTCGCCCCACCGTCTCATAAATTGTTAACGCCGACGTCCTCCACGCGCTTTGGTGCACTCGCCGCGGCGCCGCCCTCTCGCGTTGTCAACATGGTCAACAAACAACAGGAATCGGCAGAAGTACGTGGAGAGGATGACAGTACAGGCCCACCACTTCAGCGTATGGAAAAATAAAATGCTTCCTCCTAGTGTTTTCCTGACATCTGGGACCCACGACATTGTGAGCGTATATAGTCAATAGACAAGAGAACAACACAAGATCGGCTGACACCTGGGACGTAGCTACTCGAGCAGTATTTTTTTTGTTTGGTATTGTTGAGACGGAGCAGGGTTTGAACTGGGTTGTGGCCCGTCTAGCCCAGGCTTATATTTTATGTTCACCATGTGACCAGCCCAGCTATTTTTTCTTTGTGAAAATGAGCCCAGTTTATTTTTATGAAGAATACCCAATCCAGGCCTACTCATTTTTCTACGCCCTGATGGGCTGCAACTCTTTCAAGACGCCTGCAAATCTTGAAAGTAGCATGAAATGGGTTGTAAATATAAAAACAGATGACAAATTGGCAATTACTTCATAATTTCTGAATTTTATTACATTTTCAGATTCCTATTTCACTAGGCATTAGCCTAATTTAAATATATCTTCAAAGTACTTTAAATCTGGCTGGACATTTCGGTATTAAAAATAGTTTGGAACCCACAGAAATATGCGAAATTGGCCCTGGCCAACCAAAAAAACGACTGCAATAAATTGCATAAGAAGTTGCCATGAGCTATATATAAATTATTAAAAAAGAGGGAGTGGTCTGACTTGTGGGCCTGTTTAGTTAACGCGTATGCAAGATTTTTTTAGTTATTATATACGTCAACAAACGATTCTAGCAGACGTAACCGTTGGATGTCAATCCAACCGCCGTCGTGTTTCTTCAATCTCTGGTCTTCTTGCTCCAGCCGCCAAAGCGGCACTTGCGGGACCTCCTACTCCCGCCTCCCATGGCCGGCTGTGCTGCCGCGCATGCCTCAGCGCCCCCTACTACTCCCACCGCAGGCCAAGGCATCCCTCTACTCACCCACACCCCCTGTTATTCTGCGGCGACGGCAGCCTCACACCGCAGCTGAACCGGTGAACGCTCGTACTCCCCTCCGCGTGGGAATCCACTATCGCGTCTTCACCGACTCCGCGTCATCCCCTTCCTATGCCTCGCCGTCGTCCACCGCCGTGGTGCTCTCGGCGCGGCGTGGTCAATGTGGTCAACGACCAACTTCCATCGGAAGAGTACTGTACGTGGAGAGGCTGACAGCTGGGTCCACGACAGCCGCAAGGAAGTGCCTCCTTATTACACGGAAAATAATTATTCCTCCACCTGACAGCAGGGACCCACCGGACGGGCCACCAGTATTTTGCAAAAAAATTGTTTCCCCCTGACTGTTGGGTCCCACCAGATGGGCCATCGTATTTCACAAAAAAACGTTCCCCCCGCTGTCAGCTCGGACCCACCGGAAGTGCCTCCTTATTACGCACAAAAAATGAATACTCCCCCGGCTAGCTGGGACTCACCTTGGTGGGAGGCTGACTTGTGGGCCTAGTAAGTTAACTGGGACAAAAGGCTTTGTCAACTTAGTCAATATGAACGATTCTAGCTCCAGTGACCGTACGATGTCCATCCAACGGCCTTAGTGCTTCTTCAACCTCTGGTCTTCTTGCTCCAGCCGCCCAAAGCAGCGCCGGTCATGCCGCATGCTCCTGCCTCCCATGACCGGCTGTGCTGCCGCGGAGG
Organism: Triticum dicoccoides; assembly: GCF_002162155.2. Taxonomy (NCBI): domain Eukaryota; kingdom Viridiplantae; phylum Streptophyta; class Magnoliopsida; order Poales; family Poaceae; genus Triticum; species Triticum dicoccoides. Next base: position 649,068,183 of record NC_041382.1, read on the forward strand.
CCTCACCGCCCCCTACTATTCCCACCGCTGGCCAGGCCCTGTAGCGACGGCAGCCTCACACCGCAGCCGAACCAGTGAACCCTCGTACTCCTCTCCGCACGGGCTTCCACTGTCGCGTCTTCCCCGGCTTCGCGTCGTCCCCTTCCCAGGCCTCGCCATCGTCCACCGCCATGGTGCTCTCGGCGCGGCGTGGTCAATGTGGTCAATGACCGACTTACATCGGAAGAGTACTATGCGTGGAGACGCTGACAGCTGGGTCCACGGCCGCAGCAAGGAAGTGCCTCCTTATTACGCGCAAAATAATTATTCCTCCACCTAACAGCGGGGACCCACCGGATGGGCCACCATATTTCGCAAAAAAAACGTTTGCCCCTAACTGCTGGGACCCACCAGCTACATCTTCGCACGCAAGGAAGTGCCTGACAGTCGGGACCCACCTGGTCGAAGCGTACATAGCGTTGTCATTCTGGTCGCGAACGTGTATGTACATATATACTGGTCGATGTAGAGGCGCGCACATGTCGTAGTAGAGGCGTGCACGTAGCATGTACACGTACGTACAGCGGCCAGGGTGCAAGAAAGAAAATACGGCCACGTATGTGTACATACGGGCGGGGTCTCGAACGCCTACTCGCGCATACGTACGGCCAGGGCTCGTGTACATGGCTGGGTCGGAACGGAGAAACATCGTCGTTGTCGTGTTCATGGGGAGGCAACGGAATGTGTCGTGTTCATGGGGAGGCAACAGAATGCGTCGTGTTCATCGGGAGGGCTTGGACGGAACAGGCGATGGAAACGAGGCCTGGCGTACCGCAGAACGGAGGAAACGGCCTTGTCTTCGACCGGCCACGTTCGAAACGGGATCCTGTTCATCGGGAGGGATCTGGAATACCGCAAAACGGAGGAAACAGACCTCCTACAGTCGAAACGGGGGTCCTGTTGATCGGGAGGGGTGTGGCATACCGCAAAACAGACGAAACGGACTTGTGTTGGAGCGATATGGTTGAAACGGGGGCCTGTTCATCGGGAGGGGTGTGGCGTACCGCAGAACAAGACACCACGGGATACTGTTCATCTCCATCGTCGACCCCCTCCAGCCTCCACGAGCTACTGTTCATCCACCGTCGACCTCCTCCAGCCTCCACCTGCGACTGTTCATCCACGGGCTCTTGTTCATCCATCCTCCACCGCATGCTACTCCATTGGCTACTGTTCAACCAGCCCTCTCCATGGGATCCTGTTCAACCACCCCTCCACGGGCTACTGTTCATCCTGCCCTCCACCGTCTACTGTTCATCCTGCCCTCCATGGGGTGGTCCTGTTCATCCAGCCCTTCACGGGGTCCTGTTCATCCAGCCCCAACCGGCTCGATCGATCG
>NC_041382.1:649069832-649109967 GCF_002162155.2 Triticum dicoccoides
CAGTTAGCAGCAGTAGCGAAGGAATCGCTCGATCGGGTTCAGTTAACAGCCATCGATCGATCGCTCGGGTTCCGTAACGCGTAGCCTGCAGTGCAAATGCTTGGGTTCAGTTAGAGCCCAATGCCTCGCTCGGGTTCAGTTAGAGCCAACGCCTCGCACACACGCGTGTACGTGTACGAGAGAAACGCGCATTGCTCGGCCCCGACCTCCCACCATAACCGGGAACTCCCCGAAATTTTCCTCCCCTCGCTTCTACCACGGTTTTTTCCGTCATGGACGGCCCAAAAAATGTCATGCAGCTGCGTCTCCGGCCCTCCCAGGACGAAAAGCCCATTTTCTATCATAATTTTTTGTCATAGAAGTAGGAGCCCACCACATCTATGATGATACCGGGTTTTGTCACAATTATCGTCATAGAAGTGTCATATGTATGACAGAAAAAAAATCCGTTCGGCCCAAAATGTCACAGATGTGTCTTTTTTTTGTAGTGACATAACCAAGAAACCTTCAGAAATCATTTACCTCAACCTTCGAAAAGCTACTTGAATTTTTATATCATACATCTGTCAGAAGGATATCCTAAGAGCTACTTGAATTCCCACTTATAAACTCCTGAAACTTTCCGGTTATGCAATCAGGTGTTGGGGATACAGGGGAAGCATAATATCTCACCCAAAACTACACAAATCCTACATCCAGCTGTATCCATCCTTCAACACATAACCAAGAAACCTTCGGAAATCGTTTACCTCAACCTTCGAAAAGCATCCGTTATACAAGTTATGGAAATACTCCCGAACTCCCGCTCCAGTACTAGGTGGCGTCGAGGTTATCTCACCAACAACTGCATAAAAGAGATTTTCGATGTCGGCGAATCTGAGGTATTCTAGAACTGCAATGATAAAATTGTGACGACAACACCTCGGAGCTCAACTCCCTGGGACACTACCACAACCCCTAAATGTCAGGAGGCACCAAGAACAATGTTCTCGTCACAAAACCATCGGAACGATTCCAAGATACCCGCGTGATCCTAAATTTTTTTAGTGAAATTTGAGAAGAGAAGAGTCAAAACTCTACGTCAGGATGCCTCACCAGAGTGCCGAAGGGACTGAGGAGTAAAAAGAATCCTACTCTCCGATATATATAATCCTAAAAGACTCAAAACATTTTTTCTAGACTCAACAACACCAGCGATTCGATCAAGCAGGGGGCTCCTAAGTCGGGGAAGGCTCTTATACCAACTTGTAACACCCACGATGCAGCTACAACTCCCACGTGTCGGAGCACGACTTAGAGGCATAACCGCATTGCAGGCATGTCGCAAGAGGGGTAATCTTTACACAACCCATGTACTGAATAAGATAGAGATAAAGAGTTGGCTTACAATCGCCACTTGACACAATACATAAATATAGCATTACATCATCCAGATACAATCAAGGTCCGACTACGGAGCCAAAATAAAGACAATCCCAAATGCAAAAGATCCCCGATCCCCCAACTAGGCTCCACTACTGTTCCTCTAGAAAGGAAACGTAGTAACGTCCTGAGTCCTCATCGAACTCCCACTTGAGTTCAGTCGCATCTCCTGGAATGGCATTATCGACACCTGCATCTGGTTTTGGAAGTAATCTGTGAGTCACGGGGACTCAGCAATCTCACACCCTCGCGATCAAGACTATTTAAGCTTATGGGTAGGGAAAAGGTATGAGGTGGAGCTGCAGCAAGCACTAGCATATATGGTGGCTAACTTATGAAAATGAGAGCGAGAAGAGAAGGGAAAGCACGTTCGAGAATCTATGATCAAGAAGTGATCCTAGAACTACTTACGTTCAAGCATAACACGAGACCGTGTTCTCTTCTCGGACTCCGCTGAAAAGAGACCATCATGGCTACACATGCTGTTGATTCATTTTAATTAAGTTAAGTTTTAGGTTTTCTACAACCGGACATTAACAAATTCCCATCTCCCATAACCGCGGGCACGGCTTTCGAAAGTTCAAATCCCTGCATGGGTGTCCCAACTTACCCCATCACAAGCTCTCACGGTTAACGAAGGATATTCCTTCTCCCAGGACGGCCCGATCAGACTCGGAATCCCGGTTACAAGACATCTCGACAATGGTAAAACAAGACCAGCAAGACCACCCGTCGTGCCGACAAATCCCGATAGGAGCTGCACATATCTTGTTCTCAGGGCACACCGGATAAGCTAAGCATACGGGAGCCAGCGTAACCCAAGTTGCCAAGCGACGGCCCCGCACGGTGCTCTAGGTTGGACCAACACTTAGAGAAGCACTGGCCCGGGGGGGTTAAAATAAAGATGACCCTTGAGTCCGCGAAACCCAAGGGAAAAAGGCTAGGTGGCAAATGGTAAAACCAAGGTTGGGCCTTGCTGGAGGAGTTTTATTCAAGGCAAACTATCAAGGGGTTCCCATTATAACCCGACCGCGCAAGGAACACAAAATCAAGGAACATAACACCGGTATGACGGAAACTAGGGTGGCAAGAGTGGAACAAAACACCAGGCATAAGGACGAGCCTTCCACCCTTTACCAAGTATATAGTTGCATTGAAGTAAACAAGATATAATAATGATATCCCAACAATAAAGATGTTCCAACAAGGAACAAACTCCAGACTTCACCTGCAACTAGCAACGCTATAAGAGGGGCTGAGCAAAGCGGTAACATAGCCAAACAACAGTTTGCGAGGACAAGGTGGGTTAGAGGTTTGACATGGAAATATGGGAGGCATGATAAAGCATGTGGTAGGTATCGCGGCATAGGCATAGCAAAAGAGTGAGCAACTAGCAAGCAAACACAGAAGTGATTTTGAGGGTATGGTCATCTTGCCTGCAAAGTTCTCCGAGTTGACGTAGGCTTGATCCTCGTGAGCCTACTCAACGGGTTCCTCGATAACGTACTCGTCTCCCGGCTCTACCCAAAGCAAGAACACAAGCAAGGGAAACGCAATCAACCACGGTGCAATGCGCAAGCAACATGATGCAAAACATGGCATGATATGCGGGATGTAATATGCAATGCATATGCGTGCTCTAGAAGGAAAATATTGAACAAGGCCTCGAATTGGCAAACCAAGAGTGCCACAGGAAAGATGGGTTGATTTCGGTTGAAATCGATATAAAGATCACCGGAATCGGATGCATGGTTTGCAAATGGCAAGCAAAACAATAATGGCACTATACTGCAATTAACAACACGATGCCATCTAAAATGCAACAAGAAACTAAGCTACTGCACTCTAACATAACAACAAAGCACATGGCAGTGATCCACTCAAGATGCTTGACAAAACATGAGCACTGAGCTATGGCTAAATCACACAATAGCAGGTTCAAACAAGCATGGCAAAAGTGCAAAAGATATCAGGTTCTCAGACTTGGTGAAAATAACATGTTAGGAATTAACATCAGGAAGCAAAGTTTAGAGCAAGATAACAACATGCTACAGTAACATATCATGGCAAAGCAAAGCATGGCATAAAACTAATCAAACCATATAACAAAAGTCCCTTACTGACCATAAGCCAAAAAGGATCATAAGATACAATGGCAACCATGTAAACATAGCAAGTTTCGCTAACAGATTCAGACTTAGCAGAAAACTGGACATGGCAATAAAACAGAGTTACGTAGGCATGTTTGCGAGCTCGATGCACTCACCACAAGGCATTGCATGACAAACTAAGCATACACCCAGCAAGAAGACATGTTCAAGTAGCTAACCATGGCAAGAACCAACTCATATCATGCATGGATCAACTACAACAACCTCGGCAAAATTGATTAACATGTAAACAATCTGCCAGGAAAATTTTATAGCAAAAGTAGAGCAAGATTGAGTCATGCTAGGGGTCTCCATAATTGCACACAAAGACATGGATGGATATAACATAAAAATATATCAAAATCATCCTTACTGAACATGCTCAAAAGAGGCATGGATCACTTTGTAGCAACATGAATACATGGCATAAAAATAACATCAGGGAAATGACTTAGAAGAATTCTAAGTCCCTGAAATAATCAACATCACGAGAGCTACTTTGCATGCTTGTGCTAGTCACCACATTGATCACAAAAATACATGTCATACACCCCTGTAAAGATGGCATGGCATAGCCCAAAACACATGTAGGGCTCAAGTTCATAGGAGGCACACATCAATCATGGAAAAAATGACAAATGCTCATAATCTGTTATGAAACAGAAACTAACATTATATAGCACTCTTGCAACAGCATTTTATGCAGCAAGGTGGACTCAAACAAGCATGATGCAATGGAATGAAATGAAGAGCACATCCAGACGAACAATTTGGTATCTCACACACGCGAAACGGAGCTACGGATGATGACATATGATGCGATGAACATGTCTAGAAAATATGAACAGGGGAGAAAAACTTAGACGAAAATAGACCTAGGATTTACTATAGCCAGATCTGGCCGGCACGTGAACCGAGGACCGCCGGCGTCTCGCTGGAGACGATGAGGACGGCGGCCGGTGAGGTTGAGGTCGCCGGATCCAGCCCTCCCGTGGCCGGATCTGGCCGGAGGACGATGGGGCGAGGTGCGGGGTCGGCAAGGATGCCGAGGCAGCGGGGCGGCGCGGACGTCGAGGCGGGGTGGCAGCTGGCTAGCGAGCGGGGCAGCGGAGGCCGGCGAGCGGCGCGGAGCTCGGGCGGCATAGCTTGGCGGCAGGGACGGTGCAGGGAGGCGCGGGGCGCTAGCGGCGGCGATGGGCCGGGCGGGCCCGATCCGGGCTCGCCGGGCCGGCGGCGGAGGCAGACAGCGGTGGACACGTGGCGTGCTCCTATTGGTGTGGGCGCGGCGAAGGAGTTGTCCGGCGGCGAGCGGACATGTCCGGTGGCGGCGGGGAGGAGTTTATCTAGGGTTTCGCCCGAATTTTTCGAGGAGTGCACATATTTATAGGAATGAGGAGCTAGGAGAGTCCAAATGAGGTGCGGTTTTCAGCCACGCGATCGGGATCGAACGACCGAGGGGATGGAGGGGGTTTGGATGGGTTTTGGGCCATTTTGGAGGGGTGTTGGGCTGCAACACACAAGAGGCCTTTTCGTTCTCTCGGTTAACCGTTGGAGTATCAAACGAACTCCAAATGGCACGAAACTTGATAGGCGGTCTACCGATAGTGAACCAAGGCCGCTTGGCAAGTTTCTGTCCAATCTGAGAATGTTTAACACTCGCACACGAAAAGAGGCAAAAGGGGGACGCCGGAGGACATAGGAGTGCTGGAATGCAAAACAGACAACGGGGAAAATGCTCGGATGCATGAGACGAACATGTATGCAAATGCGATGCACATGATGACATGATATGAGATGCATGACATGGAACAAAAGCAAAACGAAGAAAAAACCCAACCACGAGGGAATATCATAACTTAGTGCTGAAAATGGCAAGAGTTGGAATACAAATATGGCAAGTTACATACGGGGCGTTACATGTCCGGTAGGCCTTTCTTACTATAGACTAAATTCGGCGATCCGAAGTATGCCCCGCGTAATCAAATGTGGAGCTCTTGAGACGCGTTCTTGGACTTGCCGAAGAGCGCCTCCGATGCAGCGCAATTTTACCAAGCGCAAGAATGGTATCCAACAGAGAAGCTTTTCTGGACACAATTCGGCACGCCAAAGCGCCCGCTGTTGCTGAACGAACAGATGGCCCAATGGGCCGAGCTCCAAAAGATATCCGGTTCTGCCATGAAGGACGTCGTGGTATGGTTGTGGCCGACTAAGCTAATTCCAAATAGTTATTTTGGTTTGGTGCAACGACTTATGGATGTGGTGCCTCGTATCGACGCTGTGAAGCGATCAACGTACATTGAAGGTGCATGGATGGACTTTGCCCATGTCAAAACGTATTGGGCAAAGATGAAGGCCACCGATATTGCGGTGAAGAGTCCACCTGGGGGCCAGGACAAACACCCGCCAGAGCATTATTTTGAATATGGCCTAGAGGGTGCCCGCTTAATAGAGGTTCAGCGCTCAAATGATATGGTCTTAGAGTGAATGTGCCGAAATTGGAAAAACAATATTATGATATCTTAAGGCTATGCCTAAAAGTGTCAGCTCCTCCTGCATGGCCGTTTTTGTATAATCTGAAAGTTTTCCAGTCGTCAGCTTCAGCTCCTGAGGGAGTCCTAGACTAAGGGGTCCTCGGGCATCCAGCCTGTTATCTATGGGCTAGACTGATGAGCTGTGAACATATGAAGACCGAAGACTATACTAGTGTCCTGATGGGACTCTCCTTGGCGTGGAAGGCAAGCTTGGCGACGGAATATGTAAATTCCCTTCTATGTAACCGACCTTGTGTAACCCTAGATCCTCCTGGTGTCTATATAAACCGGAGGACTTAGTCCGGATAGGAGATACTCAATACCGTAGTCATACAGGCTAGACTTCTAGGGCTTAGCCATTACGATCTCGTGGTAGATCAACTCTTGTAATACTCATACTCATCAAGATAAATCAAGCAGGAAGTAGGATATTACCTCCATAGAGAAGGCCCGAACCTGGGTAAACATCGTGTCCCCTGTTTCCTGTTACCATCAACCTTAGACGCACAGTTCGGGACCCCCTACCCGAGATCTGCCGGTTTTGATACCGACATTGGTGCTTTCATTGAGAGTTCCTCTGTGCTGTCCCTGAAAGGTTCGATGGCCCCTTCAATCGTCAATAATGATGCTGTCTACGAAGAAACTTTCCTCCCTAGACAGATCTTTGTGTTCGGCGGATTTGCACTATGGGCCAACTCGTTTGGCCATCTGGAGCAGATCGAAAGCTACGCCCCTGGCCATCAGGTTAGATTCGGGAGCTTGAACTACCTCGCGAACATCCATGGAGACTTGATTTTCGCCGGATTCGATACTGTGGTGGCCGCTCCCAGTCACCCCAGTGATCATGACCTAAATCTGTCATTGGACCACATCCAGGAGATCGCTCCTGTAACCGCTCTGGCCCTAGAGCCAGAGCAGCCCAAGCCATCCAAAGACGGAAGGATTAACCCCACCTCAGAGTCCGCAGATTCCACGGCGTTGGAGCCGTAGATGGACCTGGTCTCACACGATGCCTATGCCACCGGAACGCCGGACTCGTCTCCGGCTGCAAGTTCCGAACCGCGCGAGCACGTGGACGCCGAGCTTGATCGTTTATCGATCTTCAAATTCAGCGCCAAAGACATCTTCCAGCACTCGCCTTTGGGCGATGTGTTGAACTCATTAAAAATCTTGTCCTTGGCGGAGGACTCATAGCCGAACTATATCCGGCTCGAACTAGGGGCTGACGATGGAGAATTTTATGTCCCACCCGCCACCCACTTTATAGCCACGATCGAGGATTTGACCGACGAACTTGATTACGACTCCGAGGACATCGATGGTATGGACGAAGATGTCGGAGAAGAGGAGGCCCAGAACCCACCGTTCACCGGACGCTGGACGGCCACTTCCTCGTATGACGTATACATGGTGGATGCACCAAAGGATCACAACGGCGACAATAAGGAAGACCCAGTTGAAAGGGCAACTATCCCTAGGTGGTTTTGGTAATTCATAACAACATATAGCTCATTGAGCTATATGATTGGCATGTCATGGATGTGAAAGTGGAACCCTCAAAATGCTAAGGACAAAGGATTGGCTCAAGATCAAAAGCTCAAGACTCTTCATTTTACATTTTAGTGATCCAAGATCACATTGAGTCTTTAGGAAAAGCCAATACTATCAAGGAGGGATGAGGTGTTGCTTAATGAGCCTCTTGCTTCATGTGCTTAGTGATATGCTCCAAAACCCTCAAACTACTTTCCCATATCCACTTATGACCTAAACCCTAAGCCAAACTCGGTCCTACCGATTCTTTCTATCCGGCGCCACCGAATTTCACTTGTCATAAGCCACTGCCAAACCCTAGCAATTCGGTTCTACCGATAGGGATCTCAGTCTCACCGAGATGGGATTGCAAACTCTCTGTTTCCCTTTCGTAACTTTTTGGTCTCACCGAAAGAGCGAATCGGTCCCACCGAGATTGCAATGTAAATTCAGTGTATCCTTTTTGTAACTTTTCGGTCTCACCGAAAGAGCAAATCGGTCCCACCGAGTTTGCCTGACCAACTCTCTTGTTAGCTAATTACCAAAATTGGTCCCACCGAGTTTGTGTAATCGGTCTCACCGAGTTTACGTTATGCCCAAACCCTAACCATATCGGTCCTACCGAGTTGCATGTCAGTCCCACCGAAAATCTCTAACGGTCACTAGGTTTACCTTTTCGGTCCGATCGAGTTTGTTGATTCGGTCCCACCGAGATTGGAAAACTGTGTGTAACAATTGGATTTTGTGTGGAGGCTATATATATACCCCTCCACCTCCTCTTCATTCGTTAGAGAGCCATCAGAACACATACACAATTCCAACTCATATGTTCTGAGAGAGAACCACCTACTCATGTGTTGAGACCAAGATATTCCATTCCTACCATATGAATCTTGATCTCTAGCCTTCCCAAGTTGCTTTCCACTCAAATCTTCTTTCCACCAAATCCAAATCCTATGAGAGAGAGTTGAGTGTTGGGGAGACTATCATTTGAAGCACAAGAGCAAGGAGTTCATTACCTACACACCATTTGTTACTTCTTGGAGAGTGGTGTCTCCTAGATTGTCTAGGTGTCACTTGGGAGCCTCCGACAAGATTGTGGAGTTGAACCAAGGAGTTTGTAAGGGCAAGGAGATCGCCTACTTCATGAAGATCTACCGCTAGTGAGGCAAGTCCTTTGTGGGCGATGGCCATGGTGGGATAGACAAGGTTGCTTCTTCGTGGACCCTTTGTGGGTGGTTGCTTCTTCGTGGACCCTTCGTGGGTGGAGCCCTTCGTGGACTCGCGCAACCGTTACCCTTTGTGGGTGGAGCCCTCCGTGGACTCGCGCAACCGTTACCCTTCGTGGGTTGAAGTCTCCATCAACGTGGATGTAGGATAGCACCACCTATCCGAACCACGGGAAAAACATCCGTGTCTCCAATTGCGTTTGAATTCTCCAAACCCTTCCCTTTACATTCTTGCAAGTTGCATGCTTTACTTTCCGCTGCCAATATACTCTTTGCATGCTTGCTTGAATTGTGTGATGATTGCTTGACTTGTCCTACAATAGCTAAAATCTACCAAGAACTAAAATTGGGAAAAGGTTAAGTTTTTATTTGGTCAAGTAGTCTAATCACCCCCCTCTAGACATACTTTCGATCCTACAAGTGGTATCAGAGCTTTGGTCTCCATTTTCTTTGATCTCCATAGCTTTTGGTGGTCATAGCCTTGGTTTCACAACCTAGGAGAGTATGGCATCTAGCAAGGGAAATTATCACCGTAGAGGTCCTTACTTTGATGGTACTAATTTTGCTAGTTGGAAGCATAAAATGAAAATGCATATTCTTGGAGATAACTCCGCCGTTTGGGCTATTGTGTGTGTTGGTTCGCAAGGTGACTTCTTTGATGGGAAAGAACCAAACCGTGAAGGTACCGCGGACGAGTTGAAGATGTTGCAATACAATGCTCAAGCTTGTGATATTCTCTTCAACGGATTGTGCCCCGAAGAATTCAACAAAATCAGCCGTCTTGAGAATGCAAAGGAAATTTGGGACACTTTGATTGATATGCACGAAGGTACCGACTCCGTCAAGGAATCCAAGTTGGATGTGCTTCAAAGTCAACTTGACAAGTTCAAAATGAAGGATGGTGAAGGTGTCACTGAAATGTACTCTAGGCTTGCTCTCATCACAAATGAGATTGCCGGCTTAGGAAGTGAAGAGATGACCGATAGATTCATCATCAAGAAGATTCTAATAGCCTTGGATGGAAAATATGATACCGTGTGCACATTGATCCAAATGATGCCCAATTACAAAGATCTCAAGCCAACGGAGGTGATTAGAAGAATTGTTGCTTATGAGATGTCACTTAAGGATAAAGAGGAACTTCACAACAAATCAAGTGGTGCCTACAAAGCCTCATGTGAAGCCCCTACATCATCAAGTGAGAAACAAAACTTCAGTGAAGAATTGAGCTTAATGGTGAAGAACTTCAACAAGTTCTACAAGAGTAGAAGCAAAGATAGAAGCTTCAAGTCAAGGTCCTACAATGACAAAAGATCTTCTAGTCGAGAGTGAAACTGCTACAGTTGTGGAAGACCCGGACACTATTCCAATGAGTGTATGGATCCCTACAAGAGAAGAGAAGATTCTCCAAAAAGAAGAAGCAAAGAATCACCACCAAGAGAGAAGGAGTAGAGATGATCGTTATGAACAAAGATACTCACGGTGAAGCAAGGATTCAGAAAGGAAGGAAAAATCATCAAGGAGCTACGCAAAACGAAGACATCAAGCTCATGTTGGTGAATGGGTATCCAGCTCTGACTCCGACAGTCACTCCGAGAGAAGTTATTACTCCGACTCCGAAGATACTCAAGATGAAGGTGTTGCCGGTCTAGCACTTGTGTCAACCAACTCCTACGACATATTTGACTCACCAAATGAAGGAATTGGAAGATGCTTCATGGCCAAAGGTCCTAAGGTAACACACCCCGAGTATGTTGATTTCAATAGTGATGAAGATGACTTGTTAGGTGATGATTTGCTTGTTGACAACTCTAGTGATGAATACTATGATGAAATGTCAATTAATCATGCTAATCAAGATAAAACGAATGACAATGATAAGGAGAAGATTGAGGCTCTAACTAAAGAACTAAACACTCTTAAGTTAGCTCATGAAACTATCTTTGAAGATCATCGAGAACTTTTAAGAGCTCATGAGAAATTACGCTTTGAAAAGCTCAATCTTAAGCAAGAGCATGAGTTATTAAAAGCAATCAATGATGATCTCCGCAAGAAAAGTTCTTCTTACATTGCCAAGCGTTTACTCTTATCCACTTACATGCCTCAAGTCAAGTCTAGTAACAAGAACGAGAAAGATTCTTCCTCTAGCAGTAACAATGATCATGCTAAATCCAATATTGTTGCTTCTAGTAGTTCTCTTGATTCCACTAATGATTCTCTTAGCCAAGTTACACTTGAGCAAGAAAATAGCTTATTGAAGGGAATTATAGAGAAAGAAGTGTACAAAAGCCTTGCCGGGAGTAAGCAATTCGAGGAAATTGTGCGCAAGCAAGGAATGCACCGGAAGAATCAAGGTGTTGGTTTTGAACGAAAGTTCAATGCCAATGGAGTTGAGTGGGAAGAAGATCAATACCCCAAGACAAAGTTTGTTCCTCAACAAGAGAAGTATGATACTTCTTTCAAGGGGACACAAGCTCAAGATGATCTTCCACCACAAGACTACAAGCAAAAAGGCAAGGACAAGCTTCAAGAGGGAATTGATGCATTTGAAGAAGCTCCTAAGACCTTAGTCAAGTGGATTCCCAAGACTACTTCAAGTTCCACTTCATCAAGTACGACTACAACTCCAAGGATTCCCATCAAGATGGTGTGGATCCAAAAGAAGAAGAACTAGAGAGTTCTTGAGGGTGACTCCGCCAACATACTTCACTCTTATCATTTTGGCAAGAACAAGTGCAATCAACTTCCACATCTTGCACTAGTTCAATCCGTCACAAACCCTCTTGTTGGTAAGACAAGGGACAAGGTAACCTAAAAGTTTTCATGGACATCATCTTGTGTGTGCATCACTCTATGTCTATGGATATCCTTGTTTGTTCCTTGTGGGACTAACCCATGTAGGTATTGAAAGTGCAATTCACTCAAATGGATAGCTCCAAGTGATCTACATCAACATTGAGCATCCACATCTTCAACATCTACATGAAGTCATCATCGACAAAACCCGAGGTTAGTTCATCCCTCTAAGGGGGGATATCACATCTAGGGGGAGCTTTACTCTAAGACTTGAGCTAAAGCAACTCTAAAGATGTGAACACAACAATGCTTTATGTAAAAGTGGTAACCCCACTTGAGCTTAAACGATGAGTATGACCTATGATCAAGTGTTCTCACTTGACTCCTAAGTCAATATACTCATATATAGATGACCTTGTCATCGCAAATTGCTTGATAGATGCTAGAATTGGTTGTGCATGTCTTGTCACATATTTCATTTGCCATCTTATTGTGTGAGCATGCTGGTTGCATATTTTACTCATTCGAGGACATCCACTTGTTGTTTTGATTGTTTGGTTTTATTTCCTTTTGCCAAGTGGATGGATAAGAATGCCTAAGAACCTCCTCTAGCTATCTATGCTTTTCTCGTCTCAAACTATATTCATGCTACATCACAAAATTTGATCAAGTCAGATTCGAACCACTCTGTGTGAGGAGCACTCGGAGTCCCCGATTCGTCATAGACTTAAACTTCCAAAACCTCTTTATGATTCTTGGTCTGACTGATACCCCACTTTCGGTCCTACCGAGATCATTAAGTTGATCTAGGTTTTCGATCTCGGTGAAACCGATGTGAACTTTCGGTCACACTGAGTTTCAGTAACTGCTTGCAGTTATGAATCTTGGTGCCACCGAGTTGTTCCACTCAGTCACACCGACAGGGTCGGGCTATATATAGTCACGGGAAAAAATTTGGAAATTTCTCCGAACCCCTTCGCCCGCGTGATAGCCTGCTCTGCCAACGTGGTCTCCGGATCGTCTCCTCGCCGCCAGCCGCCTCCAGTCGCTGGTCTCCATCGCTGTCAAAGGAATTCTACCCCGCCGTTGCCGCCGTAGCGAGTCTCCGCCAAACTAGGGTATGGACTCGATCTTTGTAATATTCCCCAATCCGATTCTTAGCACATTGTGATCATCATGATTCTTGCCATGATTGAAACACTCCTATCCAGTCAATGCGTTCGTAGATTAGTTTTGATTCGAAAATTTTAGGGTTAGGTTTTCGCCGAAACCATCTCGGACCCACCGAGTTGAAAAACTCGGTCCCACCGATTTGGCTCATGCCATTGCACAAGTGAGACTCGGTCTGACCGAGAATTACTTATCGGTGTGACCGATTTTGGAACTTTGTGAAACCCTAGCAGTCTCGGTGCCACCGAACTATGACTCGGTCCAACCAAGTTCACTAGTTTAGGTTCCAAAACTGCTTCGGTATCACCGAGTTTGAAAATCGGTAGATCCGAGATGATTTCAGTGGGAATCTAAAACTAAGTTTTTGGATCATTCTTTTGCAAAAATCTCTGCATTTTGTGATGCTCATCCACTCTACCTCATCTATAAACTATTCACAGGGTCAGCAGTCAGAGTTTGCATCATGTCTGATCAGAGTGACAGCCAGAATGTGTCAGAATAGCAAGTGCACATGAGTGAGGGCACTAGTCCCTCCAGCTCTTCAAATGATGGCAGCAGGAGTACCCCAAGCAATCTGCCTAAAGCTGCCACCAGATAGAGGAAGAAGAGAACTTCAGATTCTGAGGATGAAGATTATGTGGCAGAAGAGGAAGCCACATCAAAGAGAGTTGAGCCAGCACAAGGCACAAAGCCAGGCTTAAAGATCAAAAGGCCAGCATGCAAGCAGCCTATGTCAAAGGCCAGAGCTTCAACTGAGAAGCCCACTCCCAAAGAGCCAGTTGCTGCTAAAGGCAAGAAAAGGAAGGAAAGGGTCAAGAAGACCGTAGCCATAGTGCTTGGAAAGGCTTCCATCATGGAAGAGGAAGAAGAAGAAGAGGTTTCTACACCAGCACCTAAGGCACCTAAGCTTACGGGTGATGCTATCAGGACAGGGGCTGCCACATCTAAGCCCAAAGAAGCACCCAAAGCTGCCTCCAAGCCCAAGTGTGCACCAAAGAGAAATACAAGGAGCATACCTGCTGCTGAGAAGAACAAGGCCCCAGTGCCTGAAGCTGCAGAAGAAGATGAGGAAGAGCAAGTACTCAGAAAGCTCAAGCCCAAGATCCCAGACCACAATGATGCTCATCCTGTGGCTGAGGACATGAAGCTCAGGAGAGACTCAGGGCTGAGGAAGTGGAGAGAAGCAGATCCGTATGCTTCAAGGAGAAGAACTGCTGTTGACTACAGGTTCCACACTAAGGAACAACAGGACTTCTATGAGACAGTTTTGCTTGATAAGAAGCCCATAGTTTGTGACATGAGATGGGTCGACTGGGAATATATCAAGGACAACGAAGAGCACTACCCTGGAGTGTATGACAGCTTCAATGCTTGTGGAGTAGAGGACTTTGTTGGGCAGAAGCTCACAAAGTGGAACGAGGAGCTTATCATGCAGTTCTACTCCACAGCACATTTTTATCCAGATGGTAGGATAACATGGATGTCTGAAGGTACGAGGTACCAATCTACAGTTGCTGAGTGGGCACAGCTCATAAATGCCCCAGAGGAGCATGAGGATGACTTGGATATCTATGCCAAGAAGAAGATGGACCATAACTCAATGTCAAACATGTACAAGGAGATCCCAAATGAATCACTTGATACTTTCAAGTTTGGCTCAGTGCATTATCTTCTGTTAGGTCTGCCAACCATCAATTGGATTTTGAGGCACACCTTGTTGCCCAAGTCAGGTGATCACAAGATGATCAGAGGCCATGCGATCAATTTGCTTCATATATTTGATGTGCCACAGAAGTTCAAAGTCATGAGCCTCATAGTAGAGACAATCAAGAGGACAGTAGCAGACCAGAAGAGGAGTTGTGGATATGCCCCTCAAATTCAGGAGCTCATTAACTCAAAAATGGGCACGGGCATATACTTATTGGACAAGGAACACCTGCCCATCCGTCCAGATTTTGAGGACAATCAAGTTGTGATGACTGAAAATGAACCATTGTCTGCACAAGCACAAGCAAAGAAGGAGAAGGCAAGGAAGGAGAAAGCTGCCAAGATGCCAACTCAAGAGGAGGCATCTGAGTACTTCTTGAAAACCAAACAAGAGCAGCTTGGTTACCTAATTGCATCCACCCTGCGGATTGAGAAAGGACTAGCCACCCTAACTCAGAACCACGCAAGCCTAGAGAGAATCATGGAACAAAAGTTCTATGACTTGGATGTCAAGGTGACAGAGATTCAGACTGCAGTGGAGCAGCTCCAAGATGATATGCAGGAGAGGAAAGGGAAGACAACCACTGATGCCTTTGCCAGAGTGCCACGAGGTCCGAGGTCCTCTGCAGTGCCAGTTCCTGACACAAGAGCAACTGCCTCAGCTCCAGCCATAGCACCAGCCCAACCTGCTCCAATGTCTACTTCAGCTCCAACTCCAACGTCTACTTCAGCGTCTACAGAAGCCTTCGTCCTTGGAGTGATTCGGACTCCACCACCACCTAAAGATCAAGCCTGAGCGTCGATCTAGCACTATGCATTTTCTAGGAACTTTTTGGTAACTTGTTGCCAAAGGGGGAGAAAAATGTATAGATCATAGGCTTCGAGAGAGAGAGTGTTCCTTTTATTCTCTCTTGCTTTATTTGGTGGTTTTTCGAACTTTTTTTGCTTTTGAGTGCTTGAGATACTATGCTTGTGAGACATTGATGATCATGTGTTTGATCATAAGCTACACTTAATGTTTGCTTAATGCTATTATCTTATCTATCTTATGTGATCATTCACTATTCTTGGTGATGAGTGCATGTATTTAATTCTTATCATTTTAAGCGCTCCACCAAGATGTATGTGACATGGAAGAGTAACCCATGACTCTAACTCTTTGTGCATTTGCAGTCCAAAGCAAATTTTAAATATGCACAAATTTAGGGGGAGCTCTTACTTGTCACATACTTCTCAAAGCGACGATATATTTCATGCTTATTATCATTTGTCGAAGCTTTGATCTATATGTTGTCATCAATTACCAAAAAGGGGGAGATTGAAAGTGCAACTATCCCTAGGTGGTTTTGGTA
Organism: Triticum dicoccoides; assembly: GCF_002162155.2. Taxonomy (NCBI): domain Eukaryota; kingdom Viridiplantae; phylum Streptophyta; class Magnoliopsida; order Poales; family Poaceae; genus Triticum; species Triticum dicoccoides. Next base: position 649,085,720 of record NC_041382.1, read on the forward strand.
ATTCATAACAACATATAGCTCATTGAGCTAATGCTATTCCAAGATGATTATTTCAGGAAAGCTCAATGATTGGCATGGCATGGATGTGAAAGTGGAACCCTCAAAATGCTAAGGACAAAGGATTGGCTCAAGCTCAAAAGCTCAAGACTCTTCATTTTACATCTTAGTGATCCAAGATCACATTGAGTCTTTAGGAAAAGCCAATACTATCAAGGAGGGATGGGTGTTGCTTAGTGAGCCTCTTGCTTCATGTGCTTAGTGATATGCTCCAAAACCCTCAAACTACTTTCCCATATCCACTTATGACCTAAACCCTAAGCCAAACTCGGTCCTACCGATTCTTTCTATCCGGCGCCACCGAGTTTCACTTGTCATAAGCCACTACCAAACCCTAGCAATTCGGTTCTACCGATAGGGATCTCGGTCTCACTGAGATGGGATTGCAAACTCTCTATTTCCCTTTCGTAACTTTTCGGTCTCACCGAAAGAGCGAATCGGTCCCACCAAGATTGCAATGTAAATTCAGTGTTTCCTTTTTGTAACTTTTCGGTCTCACCGAAAGAGCAAATCGGTCCCACCGAGTTTGCCTGACCAACTCTCTTGTTAGCTAATTACCAAAATCGGTCCCACCGAGTTTGTGTAATCGGTCTCAACGAGTTTACGTTATGCCCAAACCCTAACCATATCGGTCCTACCAAGTTGCATGTCAGTCCCACCGAAAATCTCTAACGGTCACTAGGTTTACCTTTTCGGTCCGACCGAGTTTGTTGATTCGGTCCCACCGAGATTGGAAAACTGTGTGTAACGGTTGGATTTTGTGTGGAGGCTATATATATACCCCTCCACCTCCTCTTCATTCGTGAGAGAGCCATCAGAACACATACACAATTCCAACTCATATGTTCTGAGAGAGAACCACCTACTCATGTGTTGAGACCAAGATATTCCATTCCTACCGTATGAATCTTGATGTCTAGCCTTCCCAAGTTGCTTTCCACTCAAATCTTCTTTCCACCAAATCCAAATCCTATGAGAGAGAGTTGAATGTTGGGGAGACTATCATTTGAAGCACAAGAGCAAGGAGTTCATTACCTACACACCATTTGTTACTTCTTGGAGAGTGGTGTCTCCTAGATTGGCTAGGTGTCACTTGGGAGCCTCCGACAAGATTGTGGAGTTGAACCAAGGAGTTTGTAAGGGCAAGGAGATCGCCTACTTCGTGAAGATCTACCGCTAGTGAGGCAAGTCCTTTGTGGGCGATGGCCATGGTGGGATAGACAAGGTTGCTTCTTCGTGGACCCTTTGTGGGTGGTTGCTTCTTCATGGACCCTTCGTGGGTGGAGCCCTTCGTGGACTCGCGCAACCGTTACCCTATGTGGATGGAGCCCTCCGTGGACTCGCGCAACCGTTACCCTTCGTGGGTTGAAGTCTCCATCAACGTGGATGTAGGATAGCACCACCTATCCGAACCACGGGAAAAACATCCGTGTCTCCAATTGCGTTTGAATTCTCCAAACCCTTCCCTTTACATTCTTGCAAGTTGCATGCTTTAATTTCCGCTGACAATATACTCTTTGCATGCTTGCTTGAATTGTGTGATGATTGCTTGACTTGTCCTACAATAGCTAAAATCTGCCAAGAACTAAAATTGGGAAAAGGTTAAGTTTTTATTTGGTCAAGTAGTCTAATCACCCCCCCTCTAGACATACTTTCGATCCTACACCAGTTGAGGATAAACCTTCCAAAATACAGTCAAAGCGCCGGTGCTAGCGGCGCCGCTCTAAGTCATGTCGTGGTAAAGATAGCAACAACGGCACAGGAGAAGATGAAACTCTGGAAGGTGCCGAAGACAACGAAGACCCCGTCGATTAAGCAAACGAACAAGATGAACGGGAAGATGAGCAGGTTAGCCCTGTTATACAGGCCACGCACGAAGATTCGAAGGACGATAATTACCTTCCGCTCTCCGAAGATGAGGTGAGCCTTGGCACCAAAGATTTCATCATGCCTAAGGAACCTCTTGAGAAGGAGCGCTTCAAGCGCCAGCTAATAGCCATGGCAAGGAGCCTGAAAAAGAAGCAGCAACAGCTTGAAGCTGACCAAGATCTGCTCAACGATAAATGGACTGATGTCCTAGCAGCCGAAGAATACGGCCTCAAGCGCCCAACCAAAAGCTACCCAAAGCGCAAATTTCTACCTCATTCCGACGAGGAGGTGCCGGAGTACATACCACCATCGCACAATACGGCTGACCGACCACCACGTGGTCAGGACAAAACGGCAACTCATGCTGAACACCAGCCCGCCCTGCCTCACTCAGGTAGAGGTAAATTAGCCCATGGCCATACATATGACCTCTGGCAGAACCTGAACAATAAAGAAGGACATACCAGATCAATCTAGGATCCCGAGCACGCACCTTGACACGCAACAACGGCCACCTATTCGGACGTGACAAACCCAGTCATGTGTGGGCTAAACACCGCAGACGGACTCTATCAAAGTCGCACCACGATACGGCCCGATATAGAGGCCCCGCACATCCTCATTCCTTCACTAATGAGGTCCTGGATCACGAATTCCCAGAAGGATTCAAGCCCGTGAACATAGAATCATATGATGGAACCACGGACCCCGCGGTGTGGATCGAGGACTTCATTCCCTACATCCATATGGCCCGCGAAGATGACCTCCATGCCATAAAATACCTCCCTCTAAAACTCAAAGGGCCAGCTCTGCATTGGCTAAACAGTCTGCCTGAAAATTCCATTGGCAGTTGGGAGGACTTGGAAGAGGCTTTCCTCGATAACTTCCAAGGTACATACGTTCGACCTCCGGATGTTGTGACTTAAGCCATATAGTCCAACAGCCCAGAGAGTCCGCCAGGAAATTCTGGACAAAGTTCTTAACTAAAAAGAACCAAATTGTCGATTGTCCGGACGCCGAAGCTCTAGTAGCCTTCAAGCATAGCATCCGTGACGAATGGCTCGCTCGCCACCTCGGCCAAGAAAAGCCAAAATGCATGGTGGCCCTCATGGCACTCATGACCCACTTTTGTGCGGGCGAGGACAGTTGGTTGGCCCGTAGCAAAACCAATGCGGGCGACGCCGGCACCCCTGAAGTTAAAAGCAACAAAGACAAGTCTCGACGCAATAGATACAAGCGCCAAAACAATAGTGACAACACCGAGGATACGACAGTCAACGCCGGATTCTGTGGCTCTAAGTCCGGTCAGCGCAAGAAGCCGTTCCAACAGAACAATTCGGGCCCATCCAGCTTGTACCACATACTTGATCGTCCAAGCCAGATTCACGGCACCCCCGACAAGCCTCCTAATCATACAAATAGAGAGTGTTGGGTTTTCAAACAGGCCAGGAAATTAAACGCCGAGAACAGGGAAAAGGGATCGCAAAGCAAGGACGATGACGAAGAGCCATGGCAACCGAATACAGGGGGACAGAAGAAGTTTCCCCCTCAGGTCAAAATGGTGAACATGATATATGCTACCCACATCGCCAAGAGAAAGCGCAAGCGTGCGCTCAGGGATGTCCACACGATAGAGCAAGTCGCCCCAAAATTCAATCCATGGTCATCATGCCCGATCACTTTTAATCACCGGGGTCACCCGACCCGTATCCGTCACGGAGGCTTAGCCGCACTAGTCTTAGACCCAATAATTGATGGGTTCCACCTGACTCATGTCCTTATGGATGGCGGTAGCAGCCTCAATCTGCTCTATCAGGATACAGTGCGAAAAATGGGCATTAACCCATCAAGGATCAAGCCTACAAAGACCACCTTTAAAGGAGTCATTCCAGTAGTAGAGGCCTGTTGTATGGGCTCAATCACACTAGAGGTTGTCTTCAGATCTCCGGACAACTTCTGAAGCAAGGAGTTAGTCTTCGATATCGTCACATTCCGCAGTGGCTATCATGCACTGCTCAGACGAACTGCGTTTGCTCGATTCAACAAAGTGCCACACTATGCTTATCTCAAGCTTAAGATGCCCGGCCCACGCGGCGTCATAACAGTCAATGGCAATGCGGAATGCTCTCTCCGTACAGAAGAGCACACAGCTGCCCTAGGAGCAGAAGTACAAAGCGGCCTTCTCAAGCAGAACCTTTATTTGGCTGCCAAGCCCTCGGACACCCTTAAGAGGGTCTGAACTACTCTGCAGCAGGAGAGTTCGGCTCGTCGGGAGCTCGACTAGCAATCTGGCTCCGTCTTAGTCCCGATCAAGCGGTGGCATGCGTGTCGCGTGTACATAACTATGCACTCAAAATTCCATGGGCATCAACGGAGGCATAGCTAGCTTGTGATCTATGACATGGCTCAACCGACATCAGAGACACACATACTTTCATTTTTGCTTGTTTTCTTTCAGGTTTTTATCCTACAGGCCCCATCGGGTGGTTTGGTTATCGGTCCTCTTGAAGGATAAATACACCAAGATAGGGAGGAGTGCGGACATACGCGGACTTTTTAGGTGATTCCGTTAACGATAACTCTACATGTTTTCCAGAACCCACATGCAGCTCTCCCCCGGTTTCGGCATGTTAAGTAGCATGTTGCTTATTGCACTACTTGTATCAATGCGCCTTGACGTACTAATTACATTACAATGAAAACAGTTTGTAGTTGCAGCTGTAGGACCCCAGCTTTTTACCTTTACATCTTTCCTGTTTTCTTTCTCTCTTTTCTTTTTTTAGTTTCCCTGTGGATAACCCCATCAGGAAGCACCCATACACTTTGGTACATTTTGATGTTTGCCAGGGGCTTTATAGCACCCCACATTATGGCAACAAAAGTTCAAACACTTCTTATAAGTATAGTTCGGCACCCCGAATTTAGCATTATATGCATTGGCTCCGAATCATGTCTTTGGTCAATAGTTGGGTTGCCCGGCTCCTGTGCTTGCTACCCTACGTTCCGCTACATCAGCTAGGCTAGTAAAGGGAGAACTACTGCGATTGTGCCCTGGTCTAAACTGGATGAGCACCTTAGTAGAGAAAGCCGAAAACTGACTGTCATGATGCGGCGAGAGCCGATCAACTATTCGGAGGTCTCAAATCCTTGGAGATTTTCCCGCATTACGCGAAAGACCGGTACTTGCTGATCAGACGATGACATCACTCTGGTTCATATACCAGGGGCTGCGCCTATGTTTTATTATAAAACTCATATGGCTAAGTGAGGGCGTTCAAGCCGTATAGTCTGGTTGCCTGGTTCGTTGCGCTAAACAACTCCTTCAAGGACCATATAATTCGATAAAGATTGTTTAGATACCATCCCGAACACCTTCGTACTACCTACGTGAGGCCAGAAGCCGACGACTGGCCAACCCTCAGATTTCATATAACGCGGCCGCACAAGAGGATACAGTCAAAACATAAATTATATTACAAAGTGGATTTGTCGTCATCATACAAGACAAAATACGAGTGTATTCATTCGAAAATAATGTCCTACCCACACTGCGTGGCTACAATACGATACCCCTCGAGGACATCCGCAAAATAGCGCTCGGGTGTATGGTGCTCCTTGCCCTTCGGCGGCCCCTTGGTCATCTCGACGGCGTCCATCTTCGCCCACCACATCTTGCAACGAGCAAAGGCCATACGGGCACCTTCAATACAGACTGGCCTCTTTACAACCTCAAGTCGCGGGAAGGCACTAACAAGCCGCTTCACAAGCCTGAAGTAGTTGCCGGGTACTGGCGCAGCAGGCCATAACCGGACTATCAGGTCCCTCATGGCCAGTTCAGCCGCCTTGTGTAGCTCGACCAACTGTTTCAGCTGGTCGCTGAAGGATACCGGATGTTCTGGTCCAAGATATTGAGACCAGAATAGCTTCTCCGTCAAACTCCCTTCCTCGGCTCGATAGAATTCAGCAGCATCGGATACGCTGCACGGCAAATCCGTAAACGCCCCTGTAGAGCACCAAATTCGGGTAAGTAAAAGGAGTGTTTCCTTCACAGACATGCTTTGAATAATGAAAGCCTTACCCTCCGCAATCTTCTTAGCCGCCTGGAGTTCCTGAAGGGTGCTTTGGGCCTCGGCTCGAGCCTCTTATGCGCTCTGGCGGGCCTTCGCAAGTTCGGACACATGCGTCTTAGAATCATGCTCTAGGGACTCATACTTCTTGATGGCATCCCGAAGCTCTTGCTGAACCTCGCTGACCCGAGCCTCGTGCTTTTTGCGTACAGCGTGTTCCTTGGCCACTTTGCCCTCGGCCTCGGCTAATGCCTTCTTGAGGGCCGCCACCTTGGTCGTGTCCCCTAGCATAGTCCATGACACTTTAATCAGCACGAAGTATTTATCCTTCCTAACATACACGCACAGGTTACTGCATACCTTGGTTGTCCTCCAGCTGCTTCTTCACAAGGCTGAGCTCCTCCTTGGCCCTCTCCAGGCTCCACTTTAGTTCGGAGACCTCCGCAGTATGAGCGGCAGCAGCCAGCAGTGACGCCTGCTTATTTACATAGACATCATATGTTAGACTCCTGCGAAAATTGTTTTGATCCTCCGTTTGGCTTTTCTTTCTGAACACCGAACAGAGCATCAGCGACTACTGTCTATGCTGTGATATTCTTTCTGCAATTACTATTACCTCAAAGCCTGTTAAAAGGCTAGTGGAGGCTTCAGTTAGCCCGCTTTTGGCAGACTGGACCTTTTTGATCACCGTACCCATGAGGACACGGTGTTCATCTACAACGGAAGCACCTCGCAATGCTTCTAGCAGATTATCTGGCGCCTCTGGTTGGATGGAGGCCACTAGTGGAATAGGCACACCCCCTCCTTTCAGGGAAGGCCGTTCGCCGGACTCAGGAGCCGTGTAGGTCTCCGGAATGATATCCGGTTGAGGGCGAAATGGAACTCGGCCCCCACCATCAGTTCCCATGGGGGCTTCTTCCCCCATGTGTCTGGCGGCCATGGAGTCATCCTTGAATGCTGCCCTGAAGATCTCCGGAGCCACCCCTTGGTCGGGAAAGGCCCTTTGGGACACCACCTCGTCATCGCCTTTGGGCTAGGTAGAGTGAGCAGGTGGCGGCGACATGCTAGCCATCTCCTTTGAGTCTAGCAATCCCTTTGTCGTGGACTGCGGAGAACTGTCGCGGGCCGGACGGCAATAGCATAAATTAAACATACTACTATGGCAAAGAGGAAGGGCCATACATTTGGACGAGCATTTGGTCTTTGGTACTCACGAAGCGGCTCGAGGCTTGGTCCGGGGCATTCGTTCCGTACTGCTATCGACATCCCACGCGGAGTTATCCGCGAGGGAGACCTTCCCCCTGTTGGGTGCCTTCACCTGCAGGTTCGTGGAGTCCACGCTTTTCTTCCTCCCCCCCCCCCTCAGGGGGAGTTGTCTTCTTCCTCCTCTTCCTCGCCGTCTTCAGCAACCAAAGGGCCAGTCTATCCTCTCGCCGAAGGCCACTCCTGGTCCCCTTGGCCGCCTTCTTGGTCTTCTTCTTTGGCACTTCATAAGGCGCTGGGAACAACATCTTTGTCAGGAGTGGGGTCTCTTTGTCTTTGGGTAGCGGGGCTGGACAGTTAATCTGCCTCACTATGTCGGTCCAGGCCTAAGGAAGAAATTGATAAGAGAGCTTAGACTTCTTTCTCACAATATGCTAGTAAAGATTATGCCTTGAGAGTGTGAAAGAACTTACCGAATTGGCTTGGTGCTTTGAGCTAAGCCCACGATCCTCGGTTGTAGGCGGTGGCGTCTCGCCGGCCTTGAAAAGCACTTTCCAGATATCCTTGTGCATTGTGATGAAGAGCTCTAGCAGTGTCTGGTGCTTGGCCGGATCGAATTCCCACAAATAGCAAGTCCGGCATTGGCACGGGAGGATCCGGCGGATGAGCATAACCTAGATCACATTGACAAGCTTGATCCTATTGGATATCATGTTCTGGACACACATCTGGAGCCCTTTCAGCTCGCCCGGAGAACCCTAGGTTAGGCCCTTCTCTTGCCAGGAGGTGAGCCGCAGCGGGGCTCTAGATCGGAATTCGGGGGGCCGCCGTCCAGTTGGTGTTGCGCGGCTCAGTGATGTAGAACCATCCTGATTGCCACCCCTTCACCGTTTCCACGAAAGAACCTTCGAGCCAGGTGACGTTGGGCATCCTACCCAACATAGCTCCTTCGCACTCTGCCTGCTGACCGCTCACCACCTTCAGCTTCACATTGAAGGTCTTCAGCCATAGGCCGAAATGAGGTGGGATGCAGAGAAAGGCCTCGCACACGACTATAAATGCCGAGATGTTGAGGATAAAGTTGGGGGCTAGATCATGGAAATCTAGCCCATAATAAAACATCATTCCGCGGACAAATGGGTGGAGAGGGAATCCCAACCCGTGGACAAAATGCGTGAGGAACACCACTCTCTCATGAGGCTCGGGGGTGGGGACGATCTGTCCCTTGGCCGGAAGTCGGTAAACGATCTCATTGGCCAGGTATCCAGCCTCTAGGAGCTCCTCTATATCTTTCCTCTGAACAGAGGAGGCCATCCACTTTCTGCCGGCTCCGGGTCCGGACATGGTTGGGTGTTTGTTTGAATGGGAATGAATGAGGACTTGGGCATTGGAGCTCAAGAACGGAGAGGTAGGAAGAAAGCATGGGAGAAGAAAGGGGAATCTTATCTCCTTATAAGGGCGGTGAATATCGAACCCCCCCCCATTCGCCTTAAAATTTGCCTGCTCCCAAGGGTTGTGTAAATGGCGCGGTTGGGTTACCCACGCCTGTATTAATGAGAATCACGTAATAAGGGGACATGATCTCTACTTTGACAAGACGTGCTAATGACAACCGGACAAGCATGACGTCGCGTTACTAAAATTGTCAGTAGATTGGACTTGTGTGTTATTATATTCTCTCTGCGGTTGTGTGCGGTGTGTGTTACAGGTCCGGACACGATCAATTTATCTGGAGACTATTCGGGAGTTCGGAAGGAGGAACCCGTCTTGCAATGTCGAAGACACCACTATGCACCGGATACCTTGTCATTGAAGCCAGGTTCAGGGGCTACTGAGGGAGTCCTGGACTAAGGGGTCCTCGGGCGTCCGGCCTGTTATCTATGGGCCGGACTGATGGGATGTGAAGATATGAAGATCAAAGACTGTACCCGTGTCCGGATGGGACTCTCCTTGTCGTGGAAGGCAAGATTGGCGACGGAATATGTAAATTCCCTTCTTTGTAACCGACCTGGTGTAACCCTAGATCCACCTAGTGTCTATGTAAACCAGAGGACTTAGTACGGATAGGAGATACTCAATACCATAGTCATACAGGCTAGACTTCTAGGGTTTAGCCATTATGATCTCGTGGTAGATCAACTCTTGTAATACTCATACTCATCAAGATCAATCAAGCAGGAAGTCGGGTATTACCTCCATAGAGAGGGCCCGAAATTTGGTAAACATCGTGTCCCCTGTCTCCTGTTACCATCAACCATAGACGCACAGTTCGGGCCCCCTACCCGAGATCCGCCGGTTTTGACACCGACATCCCCCTCGCATGAAATACGGGGGTGTTCGGAAAAGCACTTGATCACTCTTAATCCAACGTCTTGGTCCGTGAAGAAGGTGTCAATGCGGCAAACTAGGCAATCGGACTATAGGGCTTTAACACTTTCAATTAGCCATAGGAGTTTTACGGTGGGTCTACGATATAGCCCCTGGTATGTACACAGCTATCCGAATACAGCGTGTTACATAGGTGAACAGAAGAATGGTCCTTCGTGTAATACGAAAGGAATCACGAAAGATTCTGATAAGTCATCGAGTGGTTGACCAGCTCTCGCCACACCATGACAGACAATTTTTGGCTTTCTATGCTAAGGTGCTCATCCGGATAAACCAGGAAACAATCACAATAGTTCTCCCTTTACTACCCTAGCCGATAGAGCGGAACGTAAGATAGTAAGCACAGGAGTCGGGCAACCCAACTATTGACCAAAGACATGATTCGGAGATGATGCATATAAGGCCGAACTCATGATGCCGATTTGTGCTATAAAGATGTTCGGACTTGCCGGCAATTCATTTGTTCCCATATTGAGCCCCTGGAAATTTTTGCCGAGGTTCATGTGTGAAACAACCGAAGGAGCGAAACTCAGTTCTTTTAGAAAAAGCGAATACTAAATACGGATTATGTTCACTGGAACCTGATTGATATGTCAATTGCCATTTTATAGATAATAATGCCACGACCTCGGCTATTTGACATGCTGGTGGTCGAACGCTGAGGGAGAAGGCACTTTATAGGCCCTAGATAAAGAGTGCGGTCTACGAAGAATTACTTGGACCTCCTATCGCACGTCTGTGCCGCCTTGCCTCGGTGAAAGGACTCCTTAGCAGGAATAGCCTTTGGGTAGGTGAACAAAGCTGAACTCCGAAAGAGTCTATGAGATGACCAGTCTTTGAGCCACCTGTGGTAAAAGGTAAAAAATAGTTAGAAAAGAAACGAAAAGGAGGCTATGGGAGTGCTTGTGGGTCTGTCCATATTGTGCCTCTGCCGATGACCAAGGTATTTTAAGTACATAATTATGTACGCGCGGTACATACTTCACGAGTATAGGAGGCGAACGACGGAGCTGAACTACTAACCAGCTTTGAGATTGATCGGTCCCATTTAATAGACACCGGCGGCTTAATGGCCGATGAGATATGCTGCTTGATGAAACTGCTTTGTACTTCGACTTTGGTAGCTGTAGTATGACCCTCTATGCAGAGGGATTGTTCTGTATTTCCATTTATTGTTATGATGCCGCATGGACCGGGCATCTTAAGTTTTGCGTGGGCGTAGGGTGGGACCGCATTAAAACGAGCAAAAGCGGTACGTCCCAGAAGTGCATGGTAGCTACTGCGGAACGGGACAATATCAAAGGTCAAGCCTTCACTTCGGAAGTTGTTCAGTGAATCGAAAATGACTTCCAATTTGACAGAGCCCCTACAGTGAGCTTCTACGCTGGGTACTGCTCCCTTGAGGGTAGTTGTGGTGGGCTTGATTCTTGAAGGATCGATGCCCATTTTGCGGACAGTGTATTGGTAAAGTAGATTAAGGCTATTGCCGCCATCCATAAGGACTTTTGTGAGATGGAACCCATCAATAATTGGGTCGATGATCAGAGCCGCCGAACCTTCGGGATGGATATGTAGAAATTTTGGGGGCAATGGCTCTATGGCGTATGCTTCCTATAGTGCATGCCTGCGCTCCCCTGTAGGGGCGTGCGTCACGTGTACCATGTTTACGTTTTTTACTTCAGGGGGAAATTGCTTCTGACCCTCGGTATTCGGCTGGCGAATCTCATTGTCATCACTGTCATTGGGCGGCCCCTTCCCCTTGTGTTCGGCATTAAGCTCGTTGGCTTGTTTGAAGACCCAACAGCTTCTGTTGGTGTGAGTAGCTAGTTTATCAGGGGTGCCATAAATCTGGCAGGGCTGATCCAGTATTTTGTCTAGATTGCATGGTCCGTCTCTATTTGCCTTGAATGTGTTTTTCCGTTGACCGGGTTTGGAGCCGCTGAATCCGGTGTTGACCACCTTGTCTTGCGTTCTTTCATTATTATTTTGACGCTTGTGTTTATTGCATCGTGGCTTGCCGTTGCCGTCTCGGACTTCAGAAGTCCCAGATCGCTGGCGTTGTTGCTTCTACTAGCGAGCCAGCTATCTTCTCCCGCGCAAAAGCGGGTCATTAGAGCGGTAAGGGCTGCCAAGGATTTTGGTTTTTCTTGACCGAGGTGGCGGGCGAGCCGCTCATGCCGGACGTTGTGTTTGAAGGCCGCGAGAGCTTTGGCGTCCGGACAATCGACAATTTGGATCTTTTTAATTAGGAACCTAGTCCAGAGCTTCCTGGCTGACTCTCTGGGCTGCTAGATGATGTGACTTAAGTCATCGACATCTAGTGGCCGGACATATGTACCTTGGAAGTTATCGTGAAAAGCGTCTTCCAGGTCTTCCCAGCTGCCAACGGAGTTCTCTTCAAGGCTGTTTAGCTAGTGCCATGTTGGTCCCTTTAGTTTTAGTGGGAGGTATTTGATGGCGTGGAGATCATCACCGCTGGCCATGTGGATATGGAGAAGAAAATCTTCAATCCATACCGCATGATCTGTTGTTCCATCGTATGATTCGATATTCATGGGTTTAAACCCTTCTGGAAATTCGTGATCCATTACTTCATCAGTGAAGCAAAGAGGGTGTGTGGCGCCTCTATATCGGGCCCCATCGCGACGTAGCTCAGATGGAGTCCGTGTGCGGAATTCGGCCCGTGCGTGATTAGGCTTGTCACGTCCGAATAGATAGCCGCCGTCTCATGTTGGGGCACACCCCTGCGATCCGTAGATCGATATGGTATGTCCTACTCTAGATTCCAGGTCCTGCCGAAGGTCATATGTATATGCCTGAGTTGTTTTATCCCTGCCTTTACAGTGAGGTAGTACGGGTTGGTGTTCGGCTTGAGTTGCCGCTTTGTCCCGGCCACGTGGTGGGCGGCCAGTCGCATTATGCATTGATGGCACAAGCTCCAGCACCTCGTCATCGAATTGAGGTAGTAATTTGCGTTTGGGGTAACTTTTGAGTCATCGCTCGAGGCCGTATTCCTCAGCTGCCAGGACATTAGTCCATCTATCGTTGAGAAGATCTTGATCAGCTTGAAGCTTCTGATGCTTATTTTTCAGGCTCCTTGTAGTGTTGCTGGTGCTTAAAGCGCTCCTGTTCGAGAGGTTCCTCAGGCATGATAAAGTCCTCGTTGCCGAGGCTCACCTCATCCTCGAAGAGCGGAAGGTAGTTGTTGTCCTCCGAGTCTTCGTTCATGGCCTGTTCATCAGGGCTAACTCTCACATCTTCCCATTCGTCCTATTAGGAGGTTGGCTTGGCGGGGTCTTCATTGTCTTCGGCCTCGTCGAGAGTATTGTTTGTGCTGGTATTGCTGTCTTTTCCGCGGCGTGGCTTAGAGAGGCGCCACTGACGTCGGCGCTTCGGTTGTATTTCAGGAGGCCTGTCCTCGACTGGATCTTCCTTGTCATCGCACTATTCTTGTTTGGTGTGTCCACCATATATACGTCGTAGGAGGTGGTGGCCGTCCAGCACCCGGTAAATGGTGGGTTTTGGGCTTGCTCTTCTTCGGCATCGTCGGCCATAACGTCGATGTCTCCGAAGTCGTAGTCAAGCATGTCGGTTAGATCTTTGATAGTGGCTATTAAGTGGGAGGTCGGTGGGTGACACGTCTCCAACGTATCTATAATTTTTTATTGTTCCATGCTATTATATTATCTGTTTTGGATGTTTAATGGGCTTCAATTTACCTTTTTATATTATTTTGGGGACTAACCTACTAACCAAAGACCTAGTGCAAATTGCTGTTTTTTTGCTTATTTCAGTGTTTCGCAAAAAAGGAATATCAAACGGAATCCAAACGGAATGAAACATTCGCGAGAGTTATTTTTTGGAACAAACGTGATCCAGGAGACTTGGAGTGGCCGTCAAGAAAGGAGCGAGGAGGCCACAAGGCAGGGGGGCGCGCCCAGGGGGGCAAGCGCACCCCCACCCTTGTGGGCCCCTTGCAGCTCCACCGACGTATTTCTTCCTCCTATATATACCCATATACCCCGAAAACTTCCAGGAGCACCACGAATCCCTATTTCCACCGCCGCAACCTTCTATACCCATGAGATCCCATCTTGGGGCCTTTTCCGGCGCTCTGCCGGAGGGGGAATCGATCACGGAGGGCTTCTACATCAACACCATAGCCTCTCCGATGATGTGTGAGTAGTTTACCACAGACCTTTGGGTCCATAGTTATTAGCTAGATGGCTTCTTCTCTCTCTTTGGATCTCAATACAAAGTTCTCCTCGATTCTCTTGGAGATCTATTTGATGTAATTCTTTTTCCAGTGTGTTTGTCGAGATCCGATGAATTGTGGGTTTATGATCAAGATTATCTATGAACAATATTTGATTCTTCTCTGAAATCTTTTATGCATGATTTAAATATATTTGCAAGTCTCTTCTATTTATCAGTTTGGTTTGGCCTACTAGATTGATCATTCTTGCAATGGGAGAAGTGCTTAGCTTTGGGTTCAATCTTGCGGTGTCCTTTCCCAGTGACAGCAGGCGCAGCAAGGCACGTATTGTATTATTGCCATAGAGGATAAAAAGATGGGGTTTATATCATATTGCTTGACTTTATCCCTCTACATCATGTCACCTTGCCTAACGCGTTACTCTCTTGTTATAAACTTAATACTCTAGATGCATGCTGGATAGCGGACGATGTGTGGAGTAATTGTAATAGATGCAGAATCGTTTCAGTCTACTTGTCGCGGACGTGATGCCTATATACATGATCATGCCTAGATATTCTCATAATTATTTGCTTTTCTATCAATTGCTCGATAGTAATTTGTTCACCCACCGTAGAATTTGCTATCTTGAGAGAAGCCACTAGTGAAACCTATGGCCCCCAGGTCTATCTTCCATCATATTATTTTCCTATCAATTTTCTATTTCTATTTTGCAATCTTTATTTTCCAATCTATACAACAAAAATACCAAAAATATTTATCTTATTATCTCTATTAGATCTCACTCTCGTAAGTGACCATGAAGGGATTGACAACCCCTTTATCACGTTGGTTGCGAGGTTCTTGTTTGTTTGTGCAGGTACTAGGTGACTTGTGTGCTATCTCCTACTAGATTGATACCTTGGTTCTCAAAACTGAGGGAAATACTTACGCTACTATGCTACATCACCCTTTCCTCTTCAAGGGAAAACCAATGCAAGCTCAAGTGGCAACAAGAAGGATTTTTCGCGGTGTTGTCGTGGAGGTTGCATCAAGTCAAGACATACCAAGTACCCATCACAAACTCTTATCCCTCGCATTACATTATTTTCCATTTGCCTCTCATTTTCCTCTCCCCCACTTCACCCTTGCTGTTTTATTCGCCCTCTTTTCCGTTCGCCTCTTTTTCGTTCCCCTCCTTTTGCTTACTTCTCGTTTGCTTGTGTGTTGGATTTATTGTTTTCCGTGATGGCTTTAAGAAAAAGCGATGATCCTCACCTTAGATGGTTTGAAGAAATTGAAAACAATGTTAGAAGTTTTATGTCCTTGCAGTTTGAGCATAATAATTTCTTCAGAAATGGACTGAAAGAACAAAAAAGTTTTATGGGGTACATGAATAAAGAGCTCGATGATATTTCTAAAGAATATTATGATTTCAAATCTCAGTTCGCTCATCTTGAAAACTTAATAGCCCAAATTTCGGATAATCAGGCCACCTTAGGTAATAAGATGACCGCCAAACCGGAAGAACTTCACGATAATAAGGATGAAGATCTAAAAGTGATTGATGTGTCTCCTATTAAATCTTTGTTTTGCAATATGAATCTTGATAATGACGGGACTGGGGATGAGACAACTTTAGCTAAAAGGCGTCCCAATGATTCAGAGTTTTTAGATCTTGATGCAAAAATTGGTCAAAGTGGGATTGAAGAGGTCAAAACTTTACATATCAATGAACCCACTATTTTGGATTTTAAGGAATTTAATTCTAATAATTTCTCTTTGATAGATTGTATTTCCTTGTTGCAATCCGTGCTAAAATCTCCTCATGCTTATAGTCAAAATAAAGCTTTTACCAATCATATCATTGATGCTTTAATGAAATCTTATGAAGAAAAGCTTGAATTAGGAGTTTATATTCCTAGAAAACTTTATGATGAATGGGAACCTACTATTAAAATTAATATTAAAGATCATGAATGCTTTGCTTTATGTGATCTGGGTGCTAGTGTTTCCACAATTCCAAAAAACTTTGTGTGATGTGTTAGGTTTCCATGAATTTGATGATTGTTCTTTAAATTTGCACCTCGTGGATTCCACTATTAAGAAATCTATGGGAAGGATTAATGATGTTCTTATTGTTCCAAATAGGAATTAAGTGTCCATAGATTTCATTGTTCTTGATATAGATTGCAATCTTACATGTCCTATTATTCTTGGTAGACCTTTCCTTTGAACGATTGGTGAAATTATTGATATGAAAGAATGGAATATTATATTCCAATTTCTGATAAGGAAAGCCATGGAACACTTTCCTAGAAATAAAATTAAATTACCTTATGAATCTATTATGAGAGCCACTTATGGATTGCATACCAAAGATGACAATATCTAGATCTATTTTTGTTTTATGCCTAGCTAGGGGCGTTAAACGATAGCGCTTGTTGGGAGGCAACCCAATTTTATTTTTGTTTCTTGTTTTTTGTTTATATTTAGTAATAAATAATTCATCTAGATTCTATTTAGATGTGGTTTTATTCTTTTAATTAGTGTTTGTGCCAAGTAGAACCTTTGGGAAGACTTGGGGGAGTTTATGTGATCTTGCTGTAAAAAACAGAAACTTTAGCGCTCACGAGATTTGCTACCATTTTCTACTGGAGAGTGAGATTAGGTTGATTATTTTTGCAGATGATTAATAGACAAATTACTCACGTCCAAAATTTTATTTCAGAATTTTTGGGGTTGCATAAGTATTCGAAACCTACAAATTAATACAGATTGTTCTGTTTTTGACAGATTCTGTTTTTCGTGTGTTGTTTGCTTATTTTGATGAATCTATCGCTAGTATCGGGGGGTATGAACCATAGAGAAGTTGTAATACAGTATGTTTAACACCAATATAAATAAAGAATGAGTTCATTACAGTACCTTGAAGTGCTGGTTTGTTTTCTTATACTAACGGAGCTCATGAGATTTTCTGTTGAAGTTTTGTGTTGTGAAGTTTTCAAGTTTTGGATAAAGATTTGATGGATTTTGGAACAAGGAGTGGCAAGAGCCTAAGCTTGGGGATGCCCAAGGCACCCCAAAGTAAAATTCAAGGACAACTAAAATTCTAAGCTTGGGGATGCCCAGGAAGGCATCCCGTCTTTCATCTTCATCCATCGATAACTTTACTTGATGCTATATTTTTATTCACCACATGATATGTGTTTTGCTTGGAGCGTCCTGTATGATTTGAGTCTTTTCTTTTTATTTTACCACAATCATCCTTGCTGTACACAACTTTTGAGAGAGACACAGATGAATCAGAATTTATTAGAATACTCTATGTGCTTCACTTATATCTTTTGAGCTAGATAATTTTGCTCTAGTGTTTCACTTATATCTTTTTAGATCATGGTGTTAGTTTTATTTTATAGAAATTATTGATCTCTCATGCTTCACTTATATTATTTTGAGAGTCCCTTAGAATAGCTCGGTAATTTGCTTTGGTTACAAAATTAGTCCTAATATGATAGTCATCCAGGATGGGTATAATAAAAATATCATAAAAAGTGCATTGAATACTATGAGAAGTTTGATAGTTGATGATTGTTTTGAGATATTAAGATGGTGATATTAGAGTCATGCTAGTTGAGTAGTTGTGAATTTGAGAAATACTTGTGTTAAAGGTTGTGATTCCCGTAGCATGCACGTATGGTGAACCGTTATGTGATGAAGTCGGAGCATGACTTATTTATTGATTGTCTTCCGTATGAGTGGCGGACGGGGACGAGCGATGGTATTTTCCTAACAATCTATCCCCCTAGGAGCATGCGCCACTACAAGAAACTTGTTAATACATGACAGTCCTCATCCGTCACAGATCAGCCAAAATCTTTCATGCATCCATATCCATGACGGAATTGAAATCCGTCATGTATATAGCGCCATAATTTGACATCGTACCTTCCATGAAGCTCTTGTCCGTCATGGAGCTACACCAGGCCCGCCAAGCCCAAACTAGGCTGTGACAGAACAAACCGTCACTGATTTACATGACGTGGATGCAACGATGTACCTAACAAGGCGTCTATGTGGATCTAACGTGGAGAGGAACTGGGCCCATGTTGTAACCGGCCCAATAATTTTGGTGTACAGTCCAACCAATTAGTTGTTTATCTTTTTCTTGCCCTATTTTTTTAGTCCAACCCATTAGCCCCATTTTTTGTACAACCTGTTTTCTCGATACAACACAACTTACAGCAAGACAACCAAACTATATTCCTTCAAATAATAGCAATAGTTTACATGATAATAAAGATTTCCCACAGTCTAATCTGATTTGAAAAAGCAAAGCTAATATCAAAACATCCCGAGCATATCTAGAAAGCATTATAAGTTTTTTTAAAGAGTGAGTTACATGACTTAAAAGAAAATGCACTGCTAGCTGATTTTATCTCCAACAGCAACGATTGAAGATAGCTATCCGAACCCAAGTAATTCCTGCTAAAAAACTTCAGTCTCCAGTAACATGGATTAACTGCCAAACCGGTGTAGAATCAGAACACGTTCAAAATTATAATATGTTAAAAAGCAAGCTCCGAAATTAATACAGATAGTAATATTAGTTGATTTTCCAAGCAATCGACCGAGGACACACCACTACTATACTAAGGTACCACGTAAATGTGGGCAACACACATGAAAACAAGCAAAATTAGTCCAAAGAAAATTGTGTCAAACAAAAGTATAATCGAGTTAGCCGACATGTGACAAGTAACATACGCACATCACAGAACTAAAAGTGCAGCAGTTGGTTCAGCCATTGATTCCGGACCGATCAAACAGTAACGTGCATGGGGCTAACCAGGCTGGAGCTCTCTATTTTCTGGCCTAGCAAACAAACATGAGATTTCTCAAAGAATAAAGAAAACAAACATGGTATACACAAGTACTTAGTTTTTTTTTGTGAGAGGAAGTTGTGTGCCTATACAGGTATTTAGATCAAACATTTATGTAGTCTAAAAGAAATGTGAACAAAAGTGAGAGAGACAAGCACTTAGTTTTTTTAGTGAGAGAAAGCTATGCATGCCTGTACAAGTACTTGGTTTTTCTGGATCAAAATTTTCTATACAAGCGATCAAATGAAAATTAGACCCTATACCACAGCATTCCTTAACAAACAAGAATGTCAGTAAAGAAGTGACAGAGTAACTTCAAGATAATTAACACAAACCGGGCATAAACATCGGCTTGTATAGACAAACTTCAAATCAAAATATGTAATGTTGTGGACTATATTAACCCAATGTTTAAATTAGAATCGGCACCGAAGGATTTTTCATCTAACTCAATGTTTATGCTGCAAGTTCATCTCAAAGCACCAACAAATATAGTACTAAACAATACTTGGTTGCCAAGTGAACTTCAAATGGCATGCCAAATATTAACAAATATTATGATACGGTTTCACTGAGAGACCTCCCACACAAATACTAAGCGGTATTACTTGTTATTGCATGAAAAATTCAAAATCGGTACAGGCAGACTCATAACCCATGAACACCAAGAGATAGCAACTCTAGTGTAGTATTAATAAAATGCATAATTTCAGGGAGATTGTACAATATAGATTTTATGCACACAAAAATATCTTTACAGTTATATTTTTACTGGAACCACACAACAGTCCACACCTTGAACAACTCGAAATCTACAGCCTGAATAATTCACATCAAGAATGGAATGGTATGAAGCTCACCCTATTGTGCTCAAGGACCGTGGCATTGGCGTCGATCAGGTGGGAGATGTACTGACTATAATGTGCAAAGCAAAGATATTAGTGTGACAATTGGATATCTCATTTCATTATTACTGAAATGCAAATGTTGTCCCAACTGAACCAAATTCTTTAAGAACTATGACTTCCCATATGTCTAAATTTACTAACTGAATTCCTAAAGAATTGATTCAATTGCATACTAACTGAACTAAGAAGGAACAATTTACAATGGGAAGCCGCACATTACTTTCCCTTTCTTCATGATGAGGTTTGTCATGGATAAAGTAACAAGTATCTATTTACTACTTGGAATTAATGATCTAGCATTAGAAACCTGAAGTTGTGTAACACTGACCATCCTTTGGATAATAATAAAAAGAACATATTTTCCGTCTTTGCATCGGTAAGACTAAAACAAGAATATCGGACACCATATTACTCGTACTTGAAACGTGCCAACTAAAATGAAATACCTAGGCCTCACCTGCCCTGGATGTCCTGTGCTCAATCATGTAAAGTTCAAAATTACAGAATTCATGTGATATCTATCTAGTTAACCTTAGATATGCTATCAAAGTTAAAATACAAGCCTTATAACCTATGCCGAATATAGATCAGGAACCAAAAGTGATCAATCACAAGCGAATGTTGCAAATAAATTTTGAGAATGAAAATTCCAGCAGTACACACGGTTGTTATCAGTTCCATCAAGATTCATGAACAACACATGAAATAAACTAAGCAGATGTTGTAGAGAGAGTAGAGGTCCAAGTGTTCACTGAAGAAGATTGTAGGCGATGCAACCATCGCAGAGCAGGTCGGCTACCACCGTCGCGTGGCGGAGGAGGCCGTCACGTGATGCACGGGATGCAAAGCTGTGCTGGAGACGCAACAAAGGAGGTCGGGGTCGACGCCATACAGCCCAACACACATGAGCTTACCGAGCTAGGGGGCGCCATCCAGGGGTGGAGAGGGCGCGGTGTCCGACGGGGAGGAGCCACCGGAGACGAGCCGGTGATGGACGTGACACCACAACCAAAACCCTAGCCACGGGCGAGGGGTTGTGGGTGAGCGCCGGAGACTAGTAGTGGCAGATCCAGCCGGACCTGAGGATGGAGGGGTCGGAGACCAGCTCGCTAGTGTGCAGCGAGGTGTGGATGTCGCCGGAATCGATGGCATTGGTCACGGCGCGAGGGTCGCACGAGACAGGGAGTTGGGTCGTGACAGGGGTGGATGGTTGGGGGATGCAGCGGATCTGACACCTGTCGGAGCTATGATGCGAGAGAAGGGGCGGGGGAGGGTCGGCGGTGAGCGGTGGGAGGAGGGATGGGAAGAGGTGGTGGGTGGCGGTGATGGGGAATCAGGAGGGAGCTGTGTGGATGAGGGAAAGAGGAGGGGCCGTGGGGGAGGGCTTTAGGGTTAGCCTTTTTATATGGTTGTCTGTTAGGCGGGCTTTAGCGGGCTTAGATGGGCTTGTGGGGCTGTATCAGGCCATTCATGACAATTTCTAAAATTGTCACGGTGAATCCGTCATGGATTGAAAGATTTGTTGTAGTGCGCGTAGTACTTTGTTTTGATAACTAATAGATTTTTGCAATAAGTATGTGAGTTCTTTATGACTAATGTTCAGTCCATGGATTATACGCACTCTCACCCTTCCACCATTGCTAGCTTCTCTAGTACCGCACAACTTTCGCCGGTACCATAAACCCACCATATACTTTCCTCAAAACAGCCACCATACCTACCTATTATGGTATTTCCATGGCCATTCCGAAATATATTGCCATGCAACTTACCACTGTTCTGTTTATTATGACACGTTTCATCATTGTCATATTGCTTTGCATGATCATGTAGTTGACATCGTATTTGTGGCAAAGCCACTTTCATAATTCTTTCATACATGTCACTCATGAGTTATTGCACATCCCGGTACACCGCTGGAGACATTCACATAGAGTCATTTGTTCTAAGTATCAAGTTGTAATTCTTGAGTTGTAAGTAAATACTAGCAAAATGCTCGTGCTTTGCAACGGGGGAAAAGAAATCCTCTCCTATCGCTAGATGGGTGCGTGGCCGGTTGGCAGGTTATGACATCGAACTCTTCCATGGGCAATTTTATTTTTTGCCAGCTCTTCGGACCTGGGCCGTAGTGCGCCGACAAGTGGCTTCCTCTGTTGGGCCAGAACGGGTGGCAACTAACTAAACAAAATAGCACATGTGAAATTAATTGAAGCGGGACCAAACAAAGTGGGACGAAACCAAGAATATCACCTCCTTTTAATAGTAGGTATAGAAAAGTGTGATGATCATCATTATTAGAGCATTGTCCCAAATGAGGAAAGGATGATGGAGACTATGATTCCCCACACGTCGGGATGAGACTTCGGACGAAAATAAAAGAAAGAAAAAAAGAGGCCATAAAAAAGAGAAAAAGGCCCAAATAAAAAATGAGAGAAAAAGAGAGAAGGGACAATGTTACTATCCTTTTACCACACTTGTGCTTCAAAGTAGCGCCATGATCTTCATGATAGAGAGTCTCCTATGTTGCCACTTTCATACACTAGTGGGAATTTCACATTATAGAACTTGGCTTGTATATTCCAATGATGGGATTCCTCAAAATGCCCTAGGTCTTCGTGAGCAAGCGAGTTGGATGCACACCCACTTAGTTTCTTTTGTTGAGCTTTCATACACTTATAGCTCTAGTGCATCCGTTGCATCGCAATCCCTACTCACTCACATTGATATCTATTGATGGGCATCTCCATAGCCCGTTGATACGCCTAGTAGATGTCAGACTATCTTCTCCTTTTTGTCTTCTCGACAACCACCATTCTATTCCACCTATAGTGCTATATCCGTGGCTCACGCTCATATATTGCGTGAAGATTGAAAAAGTTTGAGAACATCAGAAGTATGAAATAATTGCTTGGCTTTTCATCGGGGTTTTGCATGATTTAAATATTTTGTGTGGTGAAGATGGAGCATTGCCAGACTATATGATTTTGTAGGGATAACTTTCTTTGGCCATGTTATTTTGAGAAGACATGATTGCTTTATTAGTATGCTTGAAGTATTATAATTTTTATGTCAATATTAAACTTTTATCTTGAATCTTTTGGATCTGAACATTCATGCCACAATAAAGAAAATTACATTGAGAATTATGCTAGGTAGCATTCTGTCGGTGTCAAAACTGGCGGATCTCGGGTAGGGGGTCCCGAACTGTGCATCTAAGGTCGATGGTAACAGGAGACAGGGGACACAATGTTTTACCCAGGTTCGGACCCTCTCTATGGAGGCAATACCCTACATCCTGCTTGATTGTTCTTGATGAATATGAGTATTACAAGAGTTGATCTACCACGAGATCATATTGGCTCAACCCTATAGGCCTAGCTTGTATGGTTATGATAATGTATCTCCTTCGGACTAAGTCCGCCGGTTTATATAGACACCGGCAGGATCTAGGGTCACACTAGGTCGGTTACAAAGAAAGAATCTACATATTTGGTCGCCAAGCTTGCCTTCCACGCCAAGGAGAGTCCTGTCCAGACACGGGTGCAGTCTTCGGTCTTCGTATCTTCACAGCCCATCAGTCCGGCCCATGGCTAACAGGCCGGACGCCCGAGGACCCCTTAGTCCAGGATTCCCTCAGTAGCCCCCGACCAGGCTTCAATGACGAGGTTTTCGGCACGCAGATTGTCTTCGGCATGGCAAGGCGGGTTCCTCCTCTGACGTCTTCCAAGTAATGTATTCAGCTTTCAATTAAATGCCGCACCCCTCGGCTTTTGTGCATCGATGACTTTAGCTTCCACGTGTCGGGCGAATGCGGACGGTCAGGGTATTTTTTGCAAATAACACCCCGACCATGCAAGAAAGAGTGTATATTTAAAGAGATTGGGTCTCATATCCATTCGGCACCACGCGCAGAAAATCCTCAGAGATTGCCAGGAAAGACCATTCCAACATGGCTAGCAATCCCAGCTCCTCCTTCCATTCCGACCCAGAGAAAGGCGAGTGGGGGAGGTGCTCTCTGTCCCATAGTCAATTAGCGAAGGTGCAAACGCAGGGATTTCTCCCCCTTGCGGATCTGGTCCCTGTTCGAGCAGGGTTGGCTTCCTTCAAAGGCAAAACCCACATGGAAGATTTCCCCAATCCATCTGCGGGGGAACGAGTGTGCTTCGTCCTCTATCTGCTGAGGGGCATGGGATTTCCAATTCACCCATTCCTCCGAGGGCTTATGGAGTATTATGGCCTCCAGCTACACAATTTTACCCCAGCCTCCGTCCTGCACATTGCGGGTTATGTCGCTTTATGCAAACTATTGGTGGGATGTGAGGCCCATTTTGATCTATGGAGAAGGTTGTTTGTCTTGTCCCACGCAACCACAAGGGATCGATATTTGAAGTGGGCAGGGCCAAAATATGGCACATTGCTGAGACCGGATACCTATCCGGTACACCGAAGAAACCTTCTAAAGAGTGGACCTCTGAATGGTTTTATATTGACGATGTTGCTCTTCCCGACCAGTCCGAATGGGCCTTCCTGAATTTTCAAGTGCTCCGTTGAAGAAACGCCATAGCTGGCGTCCTCGGAGCCTCGAGGAAGAGGATAGCACAGAGATTAGTCTGCTGCTGGGTAAGATTAAGATGCTCGCCCAGTCCGGATTGTCAATAGTTGAGGTAATGGCGGCGTC
>NC_041382.1:649110396-649127995 GCF_002162155.2 Triticum dicoccoides
GGTCGGAAGGGCCCGAAGACTCCCTCCACTCTAGCCAAAATATTGGCCGAACTGTATAAAGGGCAGCAGGAGGAGTTCACCCGTCTCCAAAATTGAGACGGGTTTTCCATGTACAATTCTCTTAGCTGGGTAAGCTCTAACTCCACTATTCGAATCCTCTCCCTGAATTATTTTTGAAGGGCGGTATCTTATTCGTTCATGAAAGGAATGGCGAAAGGTTGTCGAGGGGATCCATGACCCTGCCCCTCAGCCGAAGAATCACAATCGGGATCTTAACCACGGATATGAGGAAGATCCAGACATATTCGTGGAGCTCAAAGATGGAGTTTTCTATCAGACGAGCTATGACGGCACGGATGTACCCATCATCGCTGATTACCCCGGTCTTCTTCCTGCTTCTCATGTAAGTAATCAAGAGACACTTTGTCCGAGATGGTTTTCTCGTTCTTCCTCACTCACCGCACCATCCTGTGCTCAGAAGGGGAGGAGTTTGGCGCATCGTGCTGGCCCGGGGGCATCTCCAGAGAGAGCGGCTCCCGCGTCGAGCAGGCCTTCGAAGCGGAAGGCAAACAGAGATACGGTCGGGCCTTCCTTGAAGAGGTATGGGTTTGCAACTATGCTCTTTTTAGCAGCCGCGTCCAACTGTGACTCATATGTTCATTTTGTATCAGGGAAAAGGTTCGACGGACTGTGTCCGGGACCCAACCAGTCGTACTCCTGACAACCAAGATTCGGTCACAGCCGAAGAGACGGGGCCCGATATGGGAGTGATGCCGGACTGTCCTTCTGCCGAGGGTTCAGAAAATATGTCTGTCACCAATTCGGAAGTGGAGAGCGCCATGAATCACCGGCGCCGGAGGACCGTTTTAAAAAATCCCCGCTTCTCAAAAGAGGCGTTCGGTGCCTTCAGCTCGGCTGATGCATACATCCGAGCTGCTCGAGACGGGCTTAATAGAGCCACTGAGCAACATTTGAAAGATGTGCAAGTAAGTTTATCTTGTCCGAATTTGATAACCATGTGCCCGTAGCCCCCAAGACTTAAAGCAGTTGGGACAAATGTTTTAAGGATCGTTGTATAACCAGGCTCTTATGGAGAAGAACGACCTGCTAGCCCAAGAGCTAGAGTAGTGCTGGACACAGCTAACTGTTGCTACCGCCGAACTGGAAAAGTTCAAGAAGGTGTCCTCTGGTAATATTTCCCTCCTTCAAGAAACAAAAAATTATACGCCAGCTGTATTGCAACTGCTGCTTGTCTCATAATAGGGTCATCAGACCAACTGGGAGAGGAACTGAGGGCCGCTCAAATGAGCGAAAAAGAGGCGAAGAGACAACATGTGGCAGGCGAGTGTGTTCTGACCCGATTTTTGAAGCTTATCATCCGATTCTATGTTCGGAGGACAAGGCGTGTCTTTCTGCTGGTAGGTGTACGGTTTCTCGAGGTCGGAGATCCAAACATAGTTCGTCCTCAATATAGAGGAAGAGTTATCTTGCTCCTTGACTACCCCTATCTGGTCGATGATCGGTGGAGATTTAATTTCTCTCTGGTTGGGTTTAAGCCCAATCCGATCGTAGTCTGCAGCGACCCCCAAGGCGGCAATGCGATCTAGGAGTTCGTTTAAAGATAATAACTCTGTCAGATCCATCCGTTTGGCGTATTCAGAATCAACACATAGGCGATTTTCAATGACTCGAGAGGTCATCATCGTCAGCTCAAGGGCCGAACGGGCGGTCATGATAAAACCGCCCAGCCGAAGGGTTTGGCCGGAGGCGAGAGCTCCTCCGGAGGTGATATTTTCCTTGATGATAAGTCGAGCCATCAACCCTTTCGATGAAGACATGGTGGAACTCTCAATGAAAGCACCAATGTCGGTGTCAAAACCGGCAGATCTCGGGTAGGGCCTGTTATCCATGGGCCGGACTGATGGGCTGAGAAGACATGAAGGCCGAAGACTGTACCTGTGTCCGGATTGGACTCTCCTTGGCGTGGAAGGCAAGCTTGGTGACCGACTATGAAGATTCCTTCTTATGTAACCGACTCTATGTAACCCTAGATTCCGCCCCCCCCTGGTCTCTATATAAACCGAAGGGGTTAGTCCGAAAAGACATACTCATTACCATAGTCATACAGGCTAGGCTTCTAGGGTTTAGCCATTACGATCTCATGGTAGATTAACTCTTGTAACACTCATATTTATCAAGATCAATCGAGCAGGACGTAGGGTATTACCTCCATAGAGAGGGCCCGAACCTGGGTAAACATTGTGTCCCCCGTCTCATGTTACCATCGATCCTAGACGCACAGTTCGGGACCCCCTACCCAAGATCTACCGTTTTTGACACCGACATTGGTTCTTTCATTGAGAGTTCCACTATGTCGTCAATGAAAGGTTCGATGGCCCCTTCAATCATCTATAGCAACGCTGTCCAAGGAGAAACCTTCCTCCCTGGACAGATTTTCGTGTTCGGCGGCTTCGTACTGTAGGCCAACTCCCTTGGCCATCTGGAGCAGATTGATAGCTATGCCCCTGGCCACCAGGTCAGATTTGGAAGCTTGAACCACGTTGCGTATATCCGTGGATACTTGATCTTCAATGGATTTGAGACCGTAGCGATCGCTCCCCCTCACCCCGATGAACATGACTTAAATCCGTCATCGGATCACATCCAGGAGATGGTCCCTGTTGCTGCAATGGCCTTAGAATCGGAGCAGATCATGCCATCCGAGGCAACAGAGTCCGCGGCATTGGAGCCGCACACGGACTCGGCACCCCGCAATATTTGCGTCAATGGAACTCCGGATTCATCTCCGGCTATAAGTCTCGGGCCGGGTACGCCTGCGCACACCGAGCTAGATCGGTTATCAATTTTCGAATTTAGCGCCGCAGACATCTTCCAGCACTCACCTTGGGTGATGTGCTAAACTCTTTAAAGAACTTGTCCTTGGAGAAGGACTCACAGCCAAACTATGTTCGGTTCGAGCCAGAGGTTGATGATGGGAAATTTCGCTTCCCACCCGCCACCCACTTCATAGCCACTGTCGATGACTTAACCGACATGCTCGGTTATGGCTCTGAAGACATCGACTGTATGGACGACGATGCCGACCAGGAGCAAGGCCAAAACCCGCCATTTACTGGACGTTGGACGGCCACCTCTTCGTACGATGTGTACATGGTCGACACACCTAAAAAAGCTAGTGGCGATGACAAAGGAGATCCAGTTGCGAATAAACCTTCTGAGACACAGTCCAAGCGCCGGTGCCCTAAATGCCGCTCTAAGCCTCATCGCTCAAACAATGGCACCACTGGCACCGGAGAAAATAGTACTCCGGGTGACACCAAAAACAATGAAGACCCTGTCGAGGCCGCATCCGAATAGGTGGAACAAGACAATGGGAAAGATAACACTGATAAACAGGCCATGCCCAATGACCCAGATGATGATGGTCATCGTCTAGTCTCCGAGGATGATGAGAGCCTCGGCAATGAGGACTTCATCGTGCCTGAGGCACCCCTCGAGCAGGAGCGCTTCAAGCGCCACCTAATAGCCACTTCAAGAAGCCTGAAGAAGAAGCAGCAGCAGCTCCAAGCTGATCAAGACCTCCTCATTGATAGGTGGACTGATGTCCTGGCGGCCGAAGAATACGGCCTCAAGCGCCCAACCAAGAGTTACCCAAAGCGCAGACTACTACATCAGTTCGATGAGGAGGCACAAGATCCTATACCTCCCTCACGCAATGCGGACCGACCACCACGCGGTCGGGATAGTGCAGCGGACCGACCACCCCGCGGTCGGGATAAAGTGGCAACTCAGGCCGAACAACAGCACGCCCAACCACCTCGCAAAAACAGGGACAGAACAGCTCGGGACCATATATACGACCTTCAGCAGGAGCTGGACAATAGAGCAGAACACACCAGATCAATCTACGGATCGTGAGGACACTTCCCGACTCGGGATGACGGCTACCTATTCGGACGTGACAAACCTAATCACACCCAGGCCGATAACCACAGACGGACTCCATTGGAGGTGCGCCGTGATGCGGCCCGATATAGAGGCGCCGCACACCCTCTCTACTTCACAGATGAGGTGCTGGATCACGGATTCCTCGAGGGGTTCAAGCCCGTCAATATTGAATCATACGACGGAACAACCGACCCCGCAGTATGGATTGAGGACTTTATTCTCCATATCCACATGGCCTGTGGAGACGACCTCCACGCCATCAAATACCTCCTACTGAAACTCAAAGGGCGAGCTAGACACTGGTTGAATAGCCTACCCGAGAATTCCATCGGCAGCTGGGAGGACTTGGAAGAGGCCTTCCTTGACAACTTCCAAGGTACATATGTTCGGCCATCTGATGCCGATGACTTAAGCCACATAGTTCAAAAACCTGGAGAATCAGCCAGAAAATTCTAGACTAGGTTCCTAACCAAAAAGAACCAGATCGTTGACTGTCCGGATGCCGAAGCCCTAGCGTCCTTCCAACACAGCATCCGTGATGAATGGCTAGCACGCCACCTCGGCCAAGAAAAGCCGAAGTCCATGGCAGCCCTTACGGCACTCATGACCTGCTTTTGCACGGGTGAGGACAGCTGGCTGGCTCGTAGCAAAAACACAGCCAGCGAGACAGGCCCCCCTGAGGCCAAGACCAGCTCCGGCAAGCTCCGGCGCAATAGACACAAACACCGAAGCAATGGTGACAACACCGATGACACCACCGTTAATGCCGGATTGAGCGGCTCCAAGTCCGGCCAGCGAAAGAAGCCCTACAAAAGGAACAGCGAGGGACCATCCAGCCTGTATTGCATACTCGATCATCCGTGCTAGATACATGGTACCCCAGATAAACAAGCCAATCACACCAACAGAGACTGTTGGGTTTTCAAATAGGCTAGCAAGTTAAATGTTGAAAACAAAGAAAAGGGATCACAAAGTGAGGACGAGGACGAAGAACCCCGGCAGCCGAACACTGGAGGGCAGAAGAAATTTCCCCCTCAAGTCAAAATGGCGAACATGATATATGCTACACACATCCCAAAAAGGGAGCGCAAGCGAGCGCTTAGGGACGTCTACGCGGTAGAGCCAGTCACCCCAAAATTCAATCCATGGTCGTCATTCCTGATCACATTCAATCATCGAGATCACCCAACTAGTATCCGACATGGCAGTTCAGCCGCACTGGTCCTTGACCCAATCATCAACGGATTTCACCTAACACGAGTCCTAATGGACAGTGGTAGCAGCCTCAAGCTGCTCTATTAGGATATAGTGCGGAAGATGGGCATTAATCCCTCACGAATCAAACCCACAAAGACTACCTTTAAAGGAGTCATACCAGGCGTTGAGGCCCATTGCACGGGCTCAATCACGCTGGAGGTGGTCTTCGGTTCTCCAGACAGCTTCCGAAGCGAGGAGTTAATCTTCGATGTCGTCCTCTTCCGCAGCAGCTACCACGCACTACTCGTATGAACCGCGTTTGCTAGATTCAACGCGGTGCCACACTATGCTTATCTCAAGCTGAAGATGCTCGGTCCGCGCGGCATCATAACAGTCAACAGAAACACAGAACACTCCCTCCGGACAGAGGAGCGCACCGCCGGCCTAGCAGCAGAGGTACAAAGCAGCCTTCTCAAGCAACATCATAGTCTGGCTGCCGAGCCGCTGGACATCATTAAGAGGGTCTGAACTACACTGCAACAGGACAGCACGGCTCATCAAGAGCTCGATTAGCAATTCGCCTTCGTCCCAATCCCAATGAGGTAGTGGCATTCATACCACGTGTCCATAACTACGCACTCAAAATTCCATGGGCATCGATGGAGGCACAAGCTATCCCGGGATCCATAGTTCGGCTAGACCAATCTCAGACACACATATAACTTTACTATCTCCTTTTCCCTTGTTTCAGGTTTCTCCTATGGGGGCCTCCTTCGACGGCCTGATTAACAATCCCGTCAAAGGACAAACACATCGGATTGACACGAAGCACAGGCGTACATGGGAAGCCGTAGAGGCTAACCGTTTTCAGGACCCACGCGCAGCCCGCCTTCGGGTATGGCATGTCAAATAGCTGGCTGCTTATTGCATTATTTTTTGCCAATGTGCTTGGACGCATTAACCCAACTATAATGGAAACAGTTCATGATCCAAGTTCAAGGGCTCCAGATCCTATCTCTGTTCTCCCTCTGTTTTCCTTTATATTACTTATTTCCTAGCAACCGTACACTCTGGTACATTTCATACTTGCCAGGGACTCCCCATCACCCCATGATATGGCAACAAAGTCCGAACAATCCTTAAAGATAAGTTCGGCACCCCGAATTTAGCATTATATGCATTGGCTCCGAATCATGTCTTTGGACAATAGTTTGGTTGCCCGGCTCCTGTGCTTGCTACCCTACGTTCCGCTAAATCGACCAGGGTAGTAAAGGGAGAACTATTGCGATTGTGCCCTGGCCTTGACCAGATGAGCGCCTTAGTAGAGAAAGCCGAAAACTGACTCTCATGATACGGCGAGAGTCGGTCAGCTGTACAAGGGTTACAAATCGTTGGAGATTTTTTCCGCATTATGCAAAATATCGGCACTTCCCGATCACATGCTGACAGCACCTAGGCTTGAACTGCTGATCACATGCTGACATCACCCAGGCTTGAACCAGGGGCTGCGCCCATGCTTTATTATAAAACTCCTATGGCTAAGTGAGGGCGTTTAAGCCACATAGTCTGATTGCCTTGTTAGTTGCACTCAACAACTCCTTCAAGGACCATATAATTGGATCAAGATTGTTTAGATTCCATCTCGAACACCTCCGTACTACCTACGTGAGGGCAGAGGCCGACGACTGGCCAACCCTCAGATTACATACAACACGGCCGCACAGGAGGAAACAATTAAAGCATAACAAAATTACATCACAAAACAGGCTCTATTTTTTATAATACAAGGCAAAGCCAACATGAATACATTTATTCAAATACAACGTCCTACGAACATTGTGCTGCCGCAAGGCGAGACCCCTCCAGGACATCCGCAAAATACCGTTCGGGTGTGCGGTGCTCTTTGCCCTCCGGTAGCCCTCTGGTCACGTCGACGGCATCCATCTTCGCCCACCACATCTTGCAACGGGCGAAGGCCATGCGTGCACCTTCAATGCAGGCCGAGCGCTTGACGACGTCCAGGCGAGGACAGGCGTTCACCATCCACCTCACGAGTCCGAAGTAGCTGCTTGGCATAGCTTCGGCTGGCCATAGTCGGATTATGAAATCCTTCATGGCTAGTTCGGCCACCCTATGCAGCTCCACCAGTTGTTTCAGCTAGTCGGTGAAGGGCACGGGATGCTCTAGCGCCGCATACTGTGACCAGAATAGCTTCTCCATAGAACCCCCTCCTTCGGCTCGATAGAACTCCGCGGTGTCTGATACACTGCATGGTAAATCCGCAAAAGCCGCTGGGGAACTCCGAACCCGGGTTAGTAAAAGGTACTGCTTCTCCGCATACTTGCTTTGCATCTTAAATGCCTTACCCCCCGTGATCTTCTTGGCCTCCTGGATCTCCTGGAGTGCAGCCTGGGCCTCATTCCGTGCGGTCTCCGCGCTCTGACGAGCCTTGGCAAGTTCAGTCCCTTGAACCGACGCATCATGCTCCAAGGCTTCACATTTCTTGACCGCATACTGGAGCTCATGCTGGACTTCTTTGACCCGGGCCTTGAGCTTTTTACGGGCGGCTTGTTGCTGGATAGCCTTCTCCTCGGCCTCGCCCAGGGCCTTCCTTAGGGCCTCGACCTCGATCGCGGCTCGTGCACATATCACGACACGGTGGTCAATATGCAGCGCATATCTGTTCCGAACACACAGCAAGTGGTCACTCACCTTGATTCTCCTAGAGCCGAACCTTAACCTCGCCGAGCTCATTCTCGGTCCGCTCCAGCCTCTGCCTCAGTTCAGAGACTTTGGCAGCATGCGAGGTTGCGGCCAACAGTGGCGCCCGCTTATTCATACATATTACGTTAGTCTCCCATAACAAAAGATTGATCCTCTGTCTGGTTCTTCGTGCCGAACACCAGACAATGTCTCAGGGGCTACTGTCTACACGGGGTTTTTTCTCTTTCTTACCTCGAAACCTGTCAATAGGCTGCTGCAGGCTTCATTCAGTCCACTCTTGGCAAACTGAATCTTGTCGATCACCGCACCCATAAGGACACGATGCTCGTCCATGACGAAGGCGCCTCGAAGCGCCTCCATCGGGTTATCCGGCGCCCCTGGATGGACAGGGGCCACCAGTGGAAGCGGCGCACCCCCTCTCCTTCAAAGGGGGCTACTCGCCCGACTCCGGAGCCATATGGGCCTTCGGAATCGTATTCGGCTGAGGGCCGAACTGGATGCGGCCCTCATCGCCAGTCTCCATGGGGATCGGCTCCTCCATGTGTCCGATAGTGGAGGTCTCTCCTTGTGCACTACAAAAAATACACTTCCGTGATGATACGTGTTTGTCACAGTAGGTCGCATTTTCTGTCACGCATGTACATCCATGATGATTTTATGACAGAATCAAGATAGTCATAAATGTGCTGTCGTAGAAGTGTTCCATGACATTACCAAAATTATCATCACGGAAGTGTCCACTTCCACGACGATAAATCGCGCATCACGGAAGTGCTTTCATCCAGGGTAACCGACACATGGCATCCACCGTAACAGAATGCCGTTAAGCTATAGGGTCGGGTTTTGGATCCAATAACCCGTTAACAGCCCCGACCAATGGGGATTTTCCACGTGTAAAATGATCATTGGCTGGAGGAAACACGTGTCGGCTCATCATTGGGACAGATGTCATCCACTCATTGGACAGAAGGCGCCTATGATACGTCGACACGTGGCACGGCCCAATAGAGGCCCATTCTTGTGAAAAGGCTGGCCCATTTGACTTTGTCAAAAGGTGGCGGGCCGGCCCATGTAAAGCCTGTTAACGGCCTATTCGCATATAGCCCATTTACAACCCGCTAACCCAAGGCCCGTTACGCCCTATCCGAATTTGGCCCAGTAGCGTCATCTGGGCCACCCAATATGATTCCAGCCCGTTTTCACTTCTGGCCCATGTATGGCCCATGACGTCTTTCAGCCCATATGAGGCCCTACGTAACTCTTGGCCTATTAACGGCCCGTGGTGAAACTGGCCCGTAATGAACAGTGTATCACTTTACACCCATTAATGGCCCGTGGTGAAACTGGCCCGGAATGAATAGTGTATCACTTTATACCCATTAACGGCCCGCTATTCCGTTGGGCCGTTTCCAACCCATGTTATCTTTTGGCCTTCTTAGAGCCCATTTATTCTTGGGCTCATTTCCAGCATTTGTTTACTTACGGCCCATTACTGTCATTTTCTGCTTGTGGGCCAAATTCAGCCCGTGGTTACAGTCGGCCCGTTTGTGGTCTGTTAATATGTTGGGCGTTTTCATAGCGTCATCAAATACAGCCTATTAACGATGGCCCATTATCACTACAAAAAAATACACTTCCGTGATGATACGTGTTTGTCACAGTAGGTCGTGTTTTTTGTCATGCATGTACATCCATGACAAATTTATGACAGAATCAAGATAGTCATACCTATGCTGTTGTAGAAGTGTTCCATGACATTACCAAAATTATCATCACGGAAGTGTCCACTTCCATGACGATAAATCGCGCATCACAGAAGTGGTTTCGTCAAGGGTGACCGACACGTGGCATCCACCGTAATGGAACGCCGTTAAGCTATCGGTTCAGATTTTGGATCGGATAACCCGTTAACAGCCCCGACCAATGGGGATTTTCCACGTGTAAAATCATCATTGGCTGGAGGAGACACATGTCAGGTCCGCGTTGGCACAGGTGTCACTCATCCAATGGGCGAGACGCGCCTATGATATGTTGACACGTGGACCAGCCCATCAAGTTTAAATGGGCCGGCCCAACTAAAGGCCCACAAGATTTTGCGGACCCTAATGGGCCGGCCCAGCTAAAGGACCACGAGATTTTGCGGACCATAATGGGCTGGCCTAGCTAAAGGCCCACAAGATTTTGTGGGCCATAATGGGTCGGCCTAGGTAAAGGCCCACAAGATTTTTGTGTGCCATAATGGGCCGGCCCAGGTAAAGGCCCACAAGATTCTTACGGATCATAATGGGCCGGCCCAGCTAAAGGCCCACGAGATTCCGCCGACATTAATGGGCCGGCCCAGCTGTAGGCCCACAAGATTTTGAGGACCCTAGTAGGCCGGCCCATTAACTGGCTGCCATGTTTTGGGCCAAATGCCGACCCGTATTTAATCCGGTCCATTAATAGCCTGCCACGCTCCGGGCCTAATAGAGATCTGACCCATTAAAAGCCTACCATGTTCTGGGCCAAATTACGGCCCAGATCAGGTCCGACCCTTTAAGAGGCTTTGGGCTCAATTATGGCCCATATCAGATTCGGCCTCTCAACTGGACACTATGCTTTTGGGCCCACTTGTTAAAGGCCCACTTAGTAATTCGGCCTGATATTAGTTTGTCCTGTTAAGGGCCCGTTTAACATTTCGGCCCTATATTAATTTTCGCCTGTTAAAAGCCCCTCATATAGTTGGGCCCAACTATGGCCCGGTTTGCATCCGGCCTGCTCGCAGCCGATATCTGATTGGGCCAAACAAGGATCGAGACAATTTTGGCATGTTAAAAGCCCATGATTTGATTCGCACAATCATGGGCAGGGGTTCATTTCGGGCTGCTGCCGGCCCGTGAGCTGTTCGACACGTTTCAGGCCCAACCTACATTGTGATTGCATGACGGCCCGATTATGTACCGTAATTTTATGGTTTGGCCGGTTTACTGCAAAGACAGGATATATATATATAGTAAAATAACTGCAGCATCGTGGATAAGAAAAAACCTAGACTATACAATAAAGAAATTACGGCATATTACATCCACTGGGCATCAAAGATCTCCACCAGTGCAAATAAACACGCCGACAAAATAATATACAAACCCATAGCACTTCAATAGAGTTCAAGAAAGGTTAGCCCTACTGGGGAGCTGCAGCGCAAGCAGCTGAGCAAGATGATGAGACTGCGCTTGTTCAACACTTATATCTTCCTCACTCTCAAAGATAAACAAGCAGACAGATGACCAGTTTTTCACATAAAAGTATCAGTGCTGACAATTCATCACATTTCTTACTGACGAATAAAGTGACACAGTTTAAAATTGCATTAACACAATATGGTATTATTCAGGTCAAGACATGGCAGGAAATGACATTGTGAAGGAGTTGGCAGCTTCACGACACCATTGGATTACAAATCAAGAACTCATAAGTATCAATGGTTAGTGTGCTATCAATTTACACCTTTTCTGATTGGAAAATAAAGAGACAGTTTAAATAATAGTAGAATGATATGACATTGTTCATAGTTAAGACATTGCAGAATATGACATTGTGCTGTAGTGGGTAGGTTCACCACACCACTGGATTACGGATGAAGAACAGAAGCATACATGCAGTGCACAAGAAGATCACTTGCTCTGTATAGTTTAATTTACATGGTATGAAGAAGGAACTTGGTTGTACAAATGAAAACTTAAATTGAGAAAGGACAAACTTTTGTTTATGAACTACATAATAAACTTTAAACAAGCAATTTGATGCAAACACCAAAAATAAACAGCTGTTGCAGTCATGCCTAACCAAATATATACAACAAAGTTTGAAGGATTGAGATGGACAAACTTACATTATTGGTGAAGACGGGCTCTATAAAGGCCTTGTCCATGCTGATGGGGGTGGGGCAATTCAAGAAGTTTACCACAGAATCTTCTTCAAAAGCATTGCCTTTATTCTACATTTTGTGAAGAGTAAATATAGATGTGATAATATACGAAAAAATGGAGAATATTTAAGATAAGATGAAGAGTGATGCTACATAACCAAGTAGCTATAAATGTAAGTGCAGCGATACATGCAAAAGGTACAGCCAAGAGCAATGCACAGCTAAACTTCTTTAGTACCAACCTTATGGTAAGAATAAATATAGATCTGATGAGTAGAAAATGGAGGGCAAAGGAAAATAAGCTGCAGAGTGACGGTACATGAACAACTACCTGTCATTATAAGTACACTGATAAAGGACAGCATGTACTTACAAGAACAATGCAGATCTAAAAAACATTGCCATTGGATATATTCTACACTAATGTAACCATTCATACAGATCAGATAATTTGGAGCAAACAATTGATAAGCCAGCTATCATGCATACTGTTGTGACATAATGAACCAGGTATGTATGCAAGTACAATGATACAGGACAACAGGTACTAACAAGAGCAAAGCAGCGGGCAACATATTTGCGATATCATGTCGTTCTTGTCAAACCGGAATTCTTCTTCGAGCAGATTTCCTGCAAAAAAGATCCGTAAGGCACATGCGAAAAAGTAGAAGTTCAAATTGTCATGTGATTTCATAGACAGTACCTCATCCTGGGAATGAGACCAGTGCATAACAAGGTTTTTCTATTCAATGTCTTCTAAATTTAGCACAGGAGACTTCACCAAAAATTCGTTTATAGACTTGCCATCAAAGTGTGATTTCCTCAGGTAACACCGATACTGCAATGCTTCCTTGAAAAGCAGAAGCAAGCTTTGCTAGTCATGACTATCCAGATTGACCCTCGCCTAGTTACAACAATGTAATGTAAATCATTGATGTGTTCAATCAGCAGAAAACAGGAAAAGAATAACCATGAATAATAGCACTTACACGTAAGTTGGACAGGAAGATGTGAAAATGGTGTTTGTCTTCACAATAATCTTCCCATGATGGGAATATATGCACGTAGTCCCTAACAACATTGAAAGCGTTGTCTTTTAAACTGGGAATAAATGGAATGGGGTTCCAATCTGTAGGAATTGGCCGTCTCTGCAGTTGGGATAGGTCTTCGGCCGGTGGATTTGCTGTACTTTTTGCTGGAGTGGGATTTTTCTGTGGTACAGCTGGTGCTATGGCAAATGAAACCGGTATACCTTTTGCTGGAGTGCAGGTCCTGTGTGGTGGGGCTAGTGGTGTGGACAGTGAAGTATGGGTACAGTCTGCTGGAGTCGGTCCTACGTTTTGTGTCACTAGTTGTACAGCCAATATAAGTGGGGTGCTGTCTGATTTCTCCGGCACCACCATGTTTTTCAAGGACTTTGCTGGTGCTCCTTCAGGTTTGGCAATCACCCTCTTCCTTTTTGATGTCTGATGCACAAGAACAACATTTGAGTGGAAAAACATGGTATGATGACAGATGGAATATGTATTGATAATGGATGGGCAGCATGGCATCTCGACATATATGATGAGTAAACTAAGAAGATGGTGGTGCAACAAAGTAGAAGGAATGCAAGACAACATATGCAAGATACCCGCAATCAATAAAACATTGCCAAATTAGAACAGGCCCCTTGATGGGTGAACAGGACAGGCCATCTGCCTTTGACTCCTTGAGGTTAGAATAGTCATTAGGATCATATTCTGAACAAGAATCAACAGGTGGGGAGCGTATGAGTTTCATTGCATCCAGAATGGCACTCAATGCCTTAGTGCCAATTTTGTAAGTCATTGCAGTGTTTAGCTTCAGGAGTGGACTACTGCTAGTGCGACACAAAGCAGCTACACAGATCATAGTGTAGATATAACGAGAAAACCTTAAGCATCAGAGTAAAATCAGCAAAGTGGAACTTGCTGGAATATATGTGCTAGTATTGCCAGTATGGCTAGAAAGGCTTCGGATACCATCTCTCTTCAAGTGAAGGTGCGGTAGTGTTAATATCAGTGTAACTCTCAAAGGAGACACAGCTCCCCGCATTTCCTTACTATTCTTATAGGATTCAAGTGGGCAGGCTACTACAAATCATATTCCTATGTTTACAAGATCTTATGAATCAAAGAGGCTCAAAGTGTCCATCACAACCGACCGTATAGACCTCTACACTGCAAATGTCCCTGCTCATCTTCAGTACAAGGAACATACTGTACTACTATCATACTCCCTCTGTTCCAAAATATAAGTCTTGGTAGAGATTTCCAGTAGGTATCACATACAGATGTATCCAGATACATTTTATAGTGTGGATTCACTCATTTTGCTCCATATGTAGTCCATGGTGGAATCTATACAAAGACTTGTATTTAGGAACGGAGAGAGTACATATTAAAGAAGAACGGAAGAGGAACATGGTAAAGAAGAGCAAGCAGATTTTGGATAATAAAATGTTGGTTGCGCAGTGCCCACACATGATGAACCAGAGCGCATTAAGAATGCAACTCCCAGCTGTCTCTCGACCATTTCAGGCGGTTGGATGAAGATCCTACGTCTCCTAACCCTTCTTCTTCCTCGTCTCCGATTCTTCCCATACAGAACACCGCACGGGCCGCCGGCCGGACCACCGGCCCCCACCGCTTGTGTTCCTCCGCCACCCCCACCCCCACCCCGCCCCAACCCCCACCCGCGTCGAGTTTTCTTTGTTCCGTGAGGCCCCACAACCACCTTAGCCCCTTCGATCGCATCGGCGAACTCTGGCGAGCTCTGAAAAATCGACTGACCCAATTTTGAAATTTAGTCTACTGTGATTTAACTAGTGTGGAATATAAAGGGGGGAAACCATAAGCATTGGGAGTATAGTGTTGAGCGTGCCATGGCGGATCTGAAGGTGCAAACCGGAAAAAGGAAACTTCGCAACCAAGACAAGAAATCAGAGTAAAGCAGTGGCGATCTATTTTCTTGCTGCGATAAATAAGTTGAGCAGATACGAAAGAGTACCGCCTCTGGTGCGGTGCCGTGTACGCATCTGCTGAGAATTAGATGGTGATGCGGTAGCGATGGCTGACGGCGGCATGGAAGCAGATCTAGGAGGGTAGACGGTGGCGGCGGGGCGCGGTGGACGAGACGGTCGTAGGAGCGGCGCCGGCAAGATGGACGGCGGCGGGGATGAAGCGAGAGGATGGGATGCAAGGATCCCGGTCCGAAGCCGTGGATGAGAGAGTTCGATCTGTTGTAATGGACGGCGGCGTCGGGGTATCAGCTCCGGCATGGTGGAGGAGGACGGAGGTGGATGGGGTGGCGGACGGCGGCGAACGGAGGAGGGTGGGGTGGAGAGGGTGTTTTGGCGCCCACGGAGTACGAATGGGGAAAAGGGAGGTAGAGAGGAAGGGGGGAACCATGTATTCAGGGCGCGCTTGTCTCAAATGCGAGGAAATTTACAAACTTAGCCCGTGTTTCAAATTTCTACTACATCACAACAACATTAGTCGATTGGAGATAGGACGGTAATCTCTCATACACCGAATATTTGACAACGAGAGTTTGTTTTTGGCGCCCACCGTGTATGAATATGAATCAGCGAGGGAGTCGATTTCGGCCGAGGACACACTGTGTTTTGGCGCCCACCGTGTATGAATCCGGGTGAGAGGCGGTTACGTCACGTTTGGGTGAAATTACAAACCTACCCCTATCGAAACCTATAGAAATCCAGCAGATAGGCTTTGCGTGGCAGGAATAGGCAGTAGTGATTTCCATCTCACAGATTTTGGTTTCGGGTGGTTACTGCGACTTTCCCCGCTTCGTTCAAATTTTGAAGAGTGCACGTTTACCATGTCAACTCAATTTGAATCACGTTTGTATTCTATTTTTTTCAGGCGAGATCCATTTTCAATTGGAATTACATTCTATATACATCATTTTTTTATATATACTTTCAAAAGCACAACACCATTTATACATAAATATGGTTTACAAATGGCATGATCTCAGATTCATAAGGTTGTATCCATCAATTTGGATTTTCAAATATTTGAAACCACTTTATGTTGAAATCCAATGTATGCTTTCCTTGCTAGCTGTCTCCAATTAATGTGTGTTTCATGCGGGTTTTTTTACTTCTCAAACATGTATAATGTGTTTCACACACGCAACATATAGTGTAATCCCGTTTAGACATTAATTGCATATAAACCATGCATTGTTTGTAATTGAAGAATCTATGGGTCACCAATATTGATAAACTATATAACATTACACGTGTGCCCAAATTCAAATGAATATGCATGTTTGATACACCAATTTGCGTTATGATATTATCGATGTCGTGATCTCCAGTTTAAATATTTGAATCCACTTTAATCCAGATATTCATCTGATATAGCTATCACTCATGCTTATATAGGACAATCTCTCTGGACCTATACGCGTTCATCGTATCTCAGGTATCTCTCCTGCTACCTGTATGTCGACAATGATCTTTTATCTTCGTAACACGCTGACGGTACTCTCTCCCTCGACCATCATCACTCTATCTCTCTCTAAGTATATCTATCTCCCTGCTATGTGTCTCTAACTATGATTCTCCATGTGGAATCTCTTTCTCTCACAAAAACACAAAACTTTGTCTCCCGGGGTCTCATTTCTCTCTACTATTCCCATGTGTGCCACTCGCACACCCCTCATACAGAGATGTCTTTCGCTCCTTAGATATGAGAACCTAAGACTCTTCCTCTTCAATATCTCTTTCTCACACACAAACACAAACTCTGTCTCCCAGGGTCTCATATTTCTCCATTATTCTCTTGTATGTCGCTCACACACACCCTCTCTCCCTCGAGATATCTTGCGTTCCCTCGTATGTCTCTCTAGCTATCACTCTCGTTGTGAAATATCTTTCTCTCTCGCAGACACAAAACTCCGTCTCTCTGGATCTCATTTCTCTCTGATATCTATTTGTATGTGACTCACATGCACCCTCTCTCTATCTCTCTCACACCCACACACATAACCCAGCCTTCTGATCCACTCGACTCCTATCTCTAACGCACACTAGCTAGCATCTTTATCTTTCTATTTATCTGTTTCTCCATCAACCTTATTTCTCGCCCTCACTCTTGATTCCTATCACGCACACTACATATGTTTCTCTCTACATGCAGTCAAGTGCCCTCTCACACACATATATAACTTCACCCTTTGAACCACCCGACGTTCATCTCCAACACCCAAACTAGCGGATGTCCCTCTAGCTAGCATATCCATCTCTGTATCTATCTGTAGTTTCTCCGTCAACATTTCTTTCTCGCATGGAGTCTTGCTTCCTATCACCCACACTATATATGTCTCTCCATACATATGCATTTATAGGTTGGTCTCTTTTGCACAATCATTGCGCCTCACTCCCTCTGCTCGCCATAGATGCATGCTCCAGCCCACGCCACTATCTCTTAAAGACAAAAACACATGCTCAATTGTCGGGCCTTCTTCCCTGCATTCTCACATGCATGCATATTGTCATACCGATCCGTCTCTCCCATGTCATTGATCTTATGACTTATGTCTTCTTTCTTTTATCTCGATCATGCGCGCGCACACACACACATCCCACGTATACATGTATACCTCTCACACATGCACGTTCAAGATCTCTATGTCTCCATACGTAGTTAATTACCCTCAATCCTAATGCCACATCGAATCGTTCGCCTCTTTTGTGCACATAACTTCCACCTGGATGGGTAAAACACACACTCACACTTAACAATCTCCTTC
>NC_041382.1:649128401-649139983 GCF_002162155.2 Triticum dicoccoides
ACCCCCCCCCCACACACACACTAAGACTCCATCTCTCTCTCTCACACACACAAACTAAGACTCCATCTCTCTCTCTCTCAGAAACATACACACACACACACTAAGACTCCATCTCTCACACACACACATGCTATAGGTGGAGCATTTGTTCCTACCACCCTTCATCCAACCTTACCCGGATGATAAACAATCACCTTTATTTACTTGCATAACATGGACAAATTCCACTTTACTTTAGTAGTCAGCAAATTTATCATTTGTACCCTTATAAAAAACGAGTTGGCGGTGATGGTGTGCCTGCCATCTTGTAATACAGACTGTATGATCTATATCTGAGGATAGAAAGCAAACTATGATAATTTTACAAAAGATACCCGCACCTCTCTCCACATCATTATCTCCCGCAACCTCATTGCTCAGTAATTAAAAAAGGAATAAGTCTCTGGAACAATCTAGCATGCATGGTGGCCGCTGCCGCCTGCCGGCGCCGTCCATCCCCATGCCTCCGCCCATTGCGACCACCAGTCACCACCACGCTCCACTCCTCCTCGCCTTATCTCTCATATTTCATTTTTTCGATGACATTCTCGAGATACCAGTTTTCCGATAAAATTCTCGAGATATCATTAGTTTTTACACATGGGATTACTCCTGCATGGGTCAATCACAACATGTGTTTTGTAAAAAAATGCATATTGATGTTCCCTGCAATGCACGAGAATCTTGCTTGTAATTATATAACGCATATCACGAGCAGGAAGTGACATTTTTTTGACACAACCACGTTAACATGGCCACGTAAATCACTAGCTAAAGTAAATACCATTATACTTATATCCCGATGCAAAAGGTTGAGTACATGTCCGAAGAGTAGATTCGCACACACGCACTCTGTCTCTCAGAATCTCTCTCACACACACACCAGTCACGTGACGCCCACTTAAGCAGACACGTATGTTACAATTTGTGCACCCGCGGGTACACGTGATGCTGCACATTTATTTAAGCCGGAAGGCAAACCCAAACAGTAGCTGCATTCATTCCCCTCCCGCCGCCTCTTCTCTGGTCACTGTCGCCCGGTAGCCATGGGCCAGCGGAAGGTAACAACATACGCCATACTCCCGCCGGAGCGACGCTTTAATATGGAAATTTTAGTGGTCATGCATGCATCTTTTTGTCCTAGCACTCCTATATAAGGGTTGACCGGTCGCTTCCCACGGACGTGCGCGGGCAGTGGAAGAGGAATGAGAAGGGAAGCAGGCTGTGGAGTAATGTTTTTACCACCATTTCTTAGGAAACTGAGTGCAATAATTGAGTAGTTTTGCAAACTACTAGTACTACACCTGAAACGGTTCAAAACCTATACTCCCTTGCCAGCGCACGTTAAACGGTCAGCGTCGCCCTAGACTGTCAGTGTCGCATTAATGCCCGGCCAGAGCGGAGGCGACCTCTCACTAGCGCCGGCTTTGAAGTGGCGTGGCGGCCGAGAGAGCGCCGCTTCCCGGTGCACGCGACTGCTCCGCGTCGAGACTGGCCATAGGCCCTGTTTGGATCCAAGGATACTCTAACATAGCTAGAGTTAGAGTTATTTTCTAACGCACTCTAACCCAAATAAGCATCTCTCCATCGGGATAGTTGGGTTAGATGAAACTAACCCACTCTAACCCTCCCTGTTTGGATTGGGTTATTTGAGCCTCCAACTAACCCAAACTAGCTCTAACCCCATGATCCAAACAGGGCCCATGGGTTAGAGTTAGTTTGAGCTAGTTGGGGCTCAAATAGCCCTAAAGTATCCAAGCATGAGGGTTTAAATTGGAGCAAGTTGCACCGAACCCACCAAAAGAAACTATCCCAACCAAGAGGTCCTAACTGGAGATAGTTCTCATTGGGACCACTAAAAATCACTTTTCTCTCTCCATGAAGTGCATTTATTGTCAATCTAACCCTGTCACCCAAACACCTCTTTGGCTATAGTTAGTTCAGGGTTAGTCATGAGTTAGTCTGACCTCTAGCTAAGTTAGAGTATCAAACATGAGCAGTATAGGACATGCAAGTTGCTCAAAGCATACAGGCAAATTCGTACGTGAAAGGATTTTTTTATTTTTGAAAACGGAACGTGAAAGGAATTTTTTTTAGAATGCTCTTGGCATGTTGCTAACATGTGATAGTTAACCGACCTCAATAGACGGCAGAAATGCCAGCCCGCCGCACTTTGATAGAGACGAGGAGGGAGAAGTGATACAGGCTGCTAGATTACTAGAGATAGGTGTTGCACGGAAGCCAAGAAATATGGTGATAGCATGGGTTAGCCATGTACTAGTATGATGTAACTACACTGGGCTGCCGTGTTTCGTACTCTTCCAGTCCACTGGGGAGATGATTGGTTAATTTTATATCACTGAATAATATTAAATATTATGAGTGCAGACGCTCCACCACGAGGTTCCTTGCTCCTTCTCGGTCGTCCGGAATCTATGTTCTTCCACTCTATTTTTTTACGTGAGCTTTGTTCATCCTTTTGCCAACACGCGAGACATCTAGCATCAAGGTGCACGTGTTATGCAAGGATCATTCCATCTATATGAAGAACACGTGGGACTGGAACTACGAGACGGACATGTACCCAGGAGTGGACGTACGAACCTGAGTAGTGTAGCGCGGTAAGTGAAGTAGAAAGGCACAAATGGTATGAACATGCGTGGCATACAGGGTGTGTTTGGTTGCGTTCTCGTCTCAGCATAGTTGTTCCCTCTTCATGCATGCTCAACTAAACACCCCTCTTCATGCATGCTCTCTTCATGCATGCTTCTAGTGTATTTGTGCTAAACTAGTGTGGACTCATGCACCCTCCATACACTCTACCAAACACCCAAAAGTAGGTCGAGAAGGTATCTCTTGGGCGGCATTTGTCTCTTACTACGTACTACCACTAAATGTTGTACGTGCAATGCACAGTGATGTTATGGAGTATGTGCCTAAGTACTCTACTACTACTATATTAGTTGGAGGCACATATTAACTTTTATATTTGTTTACGTGTATGCCCCGAGACCTTCCAACTAGACGTGTCTTTCTCTCCAGGTCCCACTTTGTATCGCTCATAC
This sequence comes from Triticum dicoccoides, assembly GCF_002162155.2. Lineage (NCBI taxonomy): Eukaryota > Viridiplantae > Streptophyta > Magnoliopsida > Poales > Poaceae > Triticum > Triticum dicoccoides. The sequence continues at coordinate 649,131,506 of NC_041382.1, forward strand.
CACTAAGTACTACTACGTGTGGTCTCCGACCTAGAAGTGGAAGAAGTGGAGACGCTCTACCACGCTGTTTTTTTACGCTGGGCTCTACCACGCTGTTCATGTCCCACTCCTTTCGCTGATGTGTGGGACATCCAGCATGTGCCATGTTTGGCACCCTTCGTCGTAAGAGTTGAAACACTAGCATTCATCAGAAATAAAAAATACTAATTATAAATCGGCAGTGATACTATTTTTTGCGAACCAATCAGCAGTGATACTATACCACGCGGTTTCCTTGCTCCTCGATATCGGAAAGAATACTTCCGTTCGCCAACATGTGGGACATTGACCATCCTGGTCCACTTGCCATGCACGCAGAACTCCAAGGGAGAGTCACCCAGGTCGTCGCGCTGCAGTAACAATGACTAATGAGCCGTCAAATCACAGGCCCACTTCCCACTTTGAAGTTGCTCGGACGAAGGAACCATCATGACTTCATTGAATTCCGCTTCTTGAAGAAAACTATTGTACCAGCAGTACTGCTAGCTACAATAGTTACTCCAACAGAGGCCTCCTTTCGTTCATAGGATAGGAATATGAAAATCATAGGAAGTGAGATGACATGCATCTCAATTCCTATAGAGAAAGAGATGCCATTTGATGCTTAGGATAGGAATTTTTTCATTTAGTCTAGGCTACTGTTTTGGTAATTTGCTCTAAAAACTACAGTAGTAACTAGTAGTATTGGTACATGCTCGTACTCAGTCACAGACACACACACTAACTACTAGAACAACTACTTCTCACATGCTGGCCAGACGCCGTCGTTCTCCTTCCCGGCTTTGTCGGTGACACCCCACCGTGCTTGGATCTCCGCCAACCTCTCCGCAGCAGCGCATGCGTCCTTTTCTTTCTTGCAGCGGCGGGCCTCTCTTTTCTTGAGTGCTTCCTGACTTTTCCGCTCCCTCTGTGTGGCTTTGGCCGCCTCTTCCTCTACCGCCCATTCGGCCTTGGCATCTTCAAATTCCTCCCACATAGTTGTGAGGTCGCGAGCGGCGATGAACTCGGCATGGCGGGATGCCTATCGCTTCCCTACCATTTTGTGTGCGGTCGTGGGCGGCGAGGAACTCGGCGCGGTGGGATGCCATCGCTGCCTTACCGGTTAGTGTGCGGCGTGGTGGCATGAACGACACTTGGTGAGAGCTCTGGGGTGAAGTGGCCGGACAATCGTATAGTGCATTGGTTTGTCAAGAGCTCAAGGACAGAAGACGAAGCAAATTTGGATTCCCCTTCAATCTTGGTCATATATTACTGAGTAAAATGCATTGGTGATCATTGTATACGAGATATGGTGATTATACGGTCACTAGCTCAGCGTATAGCTCCGTATTTGTCTAGTTGACCAGTCAAACAGTCCACATGCGCATCATCAGCTCGTGTTCTTTATCTATCTATGCGGGCCTACCTATCAATGGAGAAAGAAATACTGTAAAAACCAAAATTATGCATATGTGGGGAATCAAACCACTGACTCGTCGCTGCAACGCACCCTCGTCAGCCAAATGAAAATGAAATACTTCGCGTCAAACACTCACGCTCACGCTGTCAAAGCATGCTAATGCATGCACATCACCCTCTAAATCAAAGTCCTGATCATGGCGCAACGCAAACGGCAAGCCCATCACCTGCGCGCCCCGGCGGTGCCAGACATTACTGTTTAGACGTTTGATGGAGGCCTACGTGAACGCCGAGCATGTATTCACCTGGCTCAACACCAACGGTCATACTCGGACCGCCTTGCTCATGTATATGGGTACTATGGTAGTATGGTACGGAGTATGTACTATCGTGAGCGACCGGTCTTAGTGCCACTGCACACCGAAACCCCTTCCATCGCTAGCGCACACTTCCTGCCTAAAACAGTCATCGTCTATCCAGAATGTCAATGCCGCATTCACCGGACTTAACTTCAGGTGCAATTGGTGTGTCACTGACATGCGGGCCAGATGCCCGTTGGGCCCACATTTCAGTAACCCAAACGGATCCGTAGTTGAGTCACTGAAGCAGCGTCCGGATTCACGCCCGACGAACCTACTCCGGCGCCAGTTGTCCATCCGTCTGCCCCTGCTCATTGCCATTCGCCCGCTATATTAACTTGAGCCCCAGCTCCCAGCCATAACCAAAGGCCCACACTTATTCTCCTCCGGTCCCTTCCTTCTATCGGCACCACTTCAACCATGGCATCCTGGCGCTCCGAAGCTCTCTTGGACGTACTGTCGCAGGAGCAGACAAGGGACATCGGCGGCTCCACTCCGGGCACACTCCAAAGCTCTTTTCGATGTACTGTTGCAGGAGCAAACAAAGGACATCGTCGCCACCCCCCGGCCGCCCTCCGCCGCCACGACCACGAAGCCGGCGCGTCTCCACGGGCGCAACCGGCAGCGAGGAAGAGTAGTACACGGTATGTCATCGCTGCTCTGGTCCCGGGAAGGACACCGCTACTCCACTCAGTCGACGCCAAGCTTGGTGGGGTAAACATCGGCGGTCGATTAGCCGCTTGACGGCGACGTGGAGGCGGAAATGTTCATAACCTTGTGCTCCGGAGGAGGAGGTTATCGAGGCGGATGAGGAGGAGGCAAAGGCAATGGCCGGCTTTCTCGGGTTCATGGCCGGACATGGTGGTCGGGCGCCAGCGATCGTTTAGATTAGGTTTACAGTAGGTTTTAGTATGGTTTGTGTGAAATATGTAATGAATTTTGTCTATTTTGTAGGAAAAGTTTTCGAAATGTAATGACTTTCATCCGGCTAATTTGAAATTTGCTTTGTTTGCACGAATTTCGTCCGGTTAGTTCATATAGTTGTCGAAAGGTTTGCGGGCAGCATTGGATGGCATCCATCAGTGCCTCGGACAGATGCCGGTGTAAATTTGTGGGCCAGCGCTGGAGATGCCCTAACTATCATGCTATAATCGCTAACAATCCTCCATTATTTGGCAGGGAACAGTTATCCCTCGATCAAATCAGATCCACTGTGTTTCGCACTCCTCCCGCGTAAGTGTGTAAACTCTTGCTTACATAAAAATGGACCAAGTGGACGACACTGTAGCACGTCATATCACTCAAACTAGCCCACCTAACGAGCGGGAAAGCACCACCCTCATCATTTTGTTTTGGATTTCTATCGATCGATCGCGCGAAAATGTTACGCTTCACAAGTTCTAAAGGAAAAGGCGGCACACTTACGAGTCGTATGCGTCGCAACCCCGACAGTCCGACTCGCACGCCGCTCACCAGAGGGGACACGCGTTGTCTTGCAATTTCACTGACATGTGGGACCGTAATTGAATAAACCATCGATAACCGAAATCTAATCGCTCGGCGGGCGTCGGCTGAGAAGAGAGAAACGGGAGAGGGAGAAGAGATCGCCCGCCCGCCGCGCACGGACTCCATGAAATATATGGTGATAATGTGAGGTGGGCCATGCTGGAGTCCAGACCGCTTCCGGAGCCCGCTCTCACCGCCCTGGCCCTTCAAGATGCTAGCTGCCCGCCGCATGCATGCATAGCAAGTAGTACTCCTTATGTGGAGGAGAGAGAGGCATTGACAAAGTCAAGGAGTGGGCTCTGCAAGAGCCTGTCTCTACACATGCTCCTAGGTATAAAAAAATAATTCTAAAAAAAGGCATAAAAACAAATGTGTCTTAAAAAAGAAAGGTAAAAAACATTTGAGAGGAAATAGATAGAGAGGAAGTAAGAAAAAGCTGTAACCTGGGCATTACATGAGGAAGGAGGGAGTGGTGCACATGCCAAGTTCACTAGGCTGCCGTGTTTCACACTCCTCTGTCGTAACAGTGGAGACAATAACGAGGGAATGGCCCCTCCCACCCCTCCCACGCCTCCTCCCACCTGCGTCCTAGGTTCTCCAGCGATCTCCCTCTACAACCAGTAAATCTTGGTCCTTCTCCATGCATCATCTCCGGTGTCCTCTGATCTCTCTCCCTATACCCATCTCCCATGGGTCATCATGGAGGATCAACTTTGGATCTGGATTTTTCTAAAGGAATGGCTTTTGCGGAGGACGTTTTCAGATCTTGTGGGAAATGCATTCATCCCGTGGATGACACGGGCCATTTTATTATGGTTGTGTCTTTTAGCAGGCACACTTTTCGTCTTCATGAGGATTCAGTGGCGGCGGCTTTGGAATCTGCAATTGGAGGATCTGCAATTGATTTGTCTGTTCAGCTCATTAAAGACAAGGTATTCTCATTTATTGTCTCATGCAAACGTGTTAGCCTTCTTGTTCTTCATTTGAGATCTTTTGCGTGCCCGCAATTCAAATGTTTCTTCCATCTTTGGGGCAATGGTGGCCCTAATTGGAAACGTGAGTTTCTCATTTGGAAGAAGGAATGTGATGCGGAGTGGATCTTAATCAGTCCCTCTAAGAGGCGTGCTTCTCTCGGTTTGATCACAATGCACAAACCACCATCTAAGTTCGCTTTGCGTTCGGCTTCTGGATCTAAAAAGAGAATTTCGTTTGCAATGTTTCAACAATACAATGTTTGCAAGGGGTATAGTTATCCTGCCTCGCCTGGTATGGTTGATGATGTTATTCATGCTGGGTATACTGTTCTTCCTCGTGAACGAGTAATTTTGCCTCCGCCATCGGTGACTGACCTCCGATGGATGGTGGCCGAGCCACCCATCACTTTTGGAACAGTTAACATTCCTGAGATTTCTTCGGTAGGGTTTTCTGTGGCAGCGCAAAACACTCTCGATGTCAATCTGCATGTGCGTGGGGATGAGCTGGTTGAACCAGCGCCGATTCTGGCCCATGATGCTTCCCCGGCCCAATCAACAGACCCGGTGAGTCCCATGGCCCAGGTTGTTTCCCCGGCCCTATCAAACATGGATTTGTCTGATATATCTCCTTCTGGTTTTGGCAACACGGCGAATATTGATTTCCAACCAATAGATTTATCTGGAGTTTCTACTGATTTAAATGAGTTTATTGATGACATGGTTTTTAATGTGTGGAAATGTCAGAATTGCTTATCCATGGATCATTTAACCAGAGCGTGCACTAGTAGGGTCCGTTGCCGTAGATGCTTTCAGTTGGGGCACAGGGCAAAGGGCTGTTCGGATTCTACTCCTTCATCAACTTACAAGTGGGTCCCGCGGATCAAATCGGGCGATTCCAGCCAGTCAGCAGGCTTTTCTATGCTGAACGCCTCGATTCCCTCCATAGCTAGTCCCGCTAGGTCTCTGCCCAGTCCCGTCGAGCCTGCGACCCCATCTATTCCACCTCTACCTGCAGAGCCACCGCCCATAACGCCTCAACCTCCTTCCTCGCTGTCTGCATCGCCTCCTCCGCCTCACCCATGGCAAACTGCATTGCCTCCATACTACGCCACTGATCGGCATTTCTCCTCTTCAGCACCAGCAATGGCGACCTTTGCATTGGACCCCATGGAGTTTGTCCCGCAAGGCTTCGACATTATCGACGGTGGTGAGCTGCGCCTTCCCCGTACCTTCTTCGCGCCTACGGTGGCTCCAGATCGGAAGCATGAGGACTATGACATCGCCATCGTCGAGCCAGCTCCTCTACCCGAAGAAATCGCCATCTTTCGTAACATGGTCAGTAATTTTGTTGTCAATGATCTGGGAAGAGCGGTTCTGGAGGCCCAACCTTGGATACAAGGAGTTGGACTTTTTCGTTTCCATAGTGCCTTGGCTCGTCAAGCTCTTGTGGATCATCCACCTTTCAATCTAGGCAATGATAGATTTGTTAGGTTCATCCCGCATGATGAGGGAGTAAATTACAGAGCAACACAGGGTTTTCGCCGTGGATGGGTTATGTTGCTCGGAGTTCCACTGGATTATAGGCGCACACAGCACCTTGCGGATGTAATTAGCACCTTTGGTAGATTTCAGCATTGGCATCAAGATGACCCCATGCTTGTCCGCTCGCTCGCTTATGTGTCTTTCCCTGCGCCGACTCTGGTTCCACGCTCGGTGACTTATAGAGAATATGCAGACTTTGGCGGTGCTAGGTGTCAGATTTCGGGTTCCGGCAGACCCTTGAGGTTCGAACACTGGGGTGCGCACGGAGATTTCGCGTCCTACCTACCTGCACCCCCCGCCTTGCTAGGATCTGAACTATGGAAAGAACAACACAAGAGACACAGGGTTTATACTGGTTCGGGCCACCATTGTGGTGTAATACCCTACTCCAGTTTGTGGTGTGGTGGATTGCCTCTTGGGCTGATGATGATGAATACTACAAGGAAGAACAGCCTCGCGAGGGTCCGTTCTTGGCTGGGGTGTTGAACTACTAGGAGGAGCTCAGTCACCTTTCTCTCTCTCTCTCTCTCTCTCTTTCTCTCTCTGCCTTGTCTCACTCCCTGTTCGTCCGTGTCCCCCTTGCTCTGTGGGTGGCTGGTCCTATTTATAGAGGCCCTGGTCCTCTTCCCAAATATCGAGCGGGAAGGGAGCCAACAATGGCGGGCTAATATGAAGGGGGACAGCTAGTACTAGCTATCCTGACAAAAGTAGTCTTCGCCTGCGCAAAGCTCTAGTGATGACGCCGTCTTGGGCTCCACGGTGACCTCCGTCTCGTAGTCCTCCTGGTCTTGGTCTCGTTGCACCGAAATGGCAACCTTTGCCTGATGCCTCGGTACTTCGCGGCTGCGCTTGCCCCCTTTGCACCAAAGAGGGAAGGAGGACACTGCGCGGGCTGGCACCCGCCTAGCGCCCTTGGTCGTCATGGCTTGCGTCATGGGCACCTCGTGAGGTACCCCACCTTGATCTCTCCGCCTCCTCGTGAGCCAGCCTGACGAGGCCGTGCCTGAGGAAGCTCCGCGTCGTCCGCCCCGCGAGGCTTGGCCCCTCGCGAGGGTCTTGGGTTTGTGTTGGTGAAGATGGGCCGCGCTGGGCCCCCCTTTGAGCCACGCCGCAGGCTGCAGGCAGGCAAGTCTGGGGACCCCCGTTCCCAGAACACCGACACTAGGATCTCTTGGTCTGCACCTGTGTACATCTTGTCAGCGGATTTTGTGGACATTCTACCAGCAGATCAAGACCCCATGCCCTTCAATGGCAATCCACACCCCCTGCCTGGCAATTTACACTTTGAGAACCACAATTGGGTTATGCCAGAATTCCTTGAGCTGGGTTGGAATGATGTGCCACAGCCAGTCAATGAGCAGCAAAACAATGATGTGGTTCATGAAGATGTGCAACATCAGGAAGTTCAGGAAATCCAGTCACAGGAGTCCATTGTTCTGCAACCGTCAGATGATTCAGTTAACAATGTTGAAAATGCTGCTCAGGTAGCTCTCTTCCAGCCCCCAATGGGACCACATCAACCTCCTCTTATGATTGGGCAAGTTCTCACCATCTATGGACCAGTTCTCCCACCAATGATGCAGTGGCAGCGTTCTTTTGAGAAGATGTTGCCGTTTATATGGTCTTCAAACATTCCCCAGTTTGTTTTCAAGTCTGACATAGGTGCTATGCTCAACAAGCAATCCTGTGAAGCTCTCTGCAGTGGCCCTGTTTCCACTCTTAAGCTCCTGCCTGCACCTGACTCCTCGATCAACTTTGCTCCGGATGTGCCAAATGCTACTGTTAAAAGGCCAGTTGCTCGAGCTCTCTGCTTTGATGATCTGGATGACCCAGTTTCTGAAACCTTTGAATTTTCTGTTGTGCCTGAGGTGACTCTAAAAAGAGCAAGGAAGTCTCAAGCCTCAAGAATTATTGTTGATACTGAGGTTCGGCGCAGTGCACGTCTAAGCGCCCTCCGTGATGGCTACCACAAAGTTTCTCCCAAGAATTCTCACACTTTGAGGAAGCGCAAGGCCAGCAACTCCCAGTCTAAAAACAGTTCTTCTCTGCCACCACCAACTGCTATTGGAGATCTCCAATGCATTGGCGCCCGTCTCCGCATTGCACCTGAGAAGATCTCTACGGATAAGCTTGTTGCTGATCCAGCCAAGTCCAGCAGCAGCCCGGGTTCTGATGATTAGTTACTTCATGCAGGATTCTCGTCTATGGCGAACCGTAATCGCCATTTATCTTTCTTTTCTTGTTAAGAACTATGTTATGCTTGTCTGCTATGTCACTACTAGGGAAAAGCCTATACACAGAATCTTACTAGCAGCGCGCTTTAAAATCAGGCGCTGCTGCGAAGTAGCAGTAGCGTGGGTTTTTAACCCTCGCTACTACTAAGTTGATAGTAGTAGCGCTGGTTTTCTACCCTCGCTACTACTAAGCGGTCTCTACCGTGCCCCCGGGACATGCCATAGTAGTAGCGCGGGTTTTTAACCCTCGCTACTACTAAGTTGATAGCAGTAGCGCTGGTTTTTACCCCTCGCTACTACTAAGCGGTCTCTACCGTGCCCCTGGGCCATGCCATAGTAGTAGCGAGGGTTATAAACCCGCGCTACTACTAAGTTTTTACCCCTCGCTACTACTAAGAGGTCTCAACCGTGCCCCTCCGGGACATG
>NC_041382.1:649140286-649144186 GCF_002162155.2 Triticum dicoccoides
AGCAAAAGAAAATGATAAAAACTTCAAAAATTAAAATCCTTCGAGATGTAGTTATGTTACTACATCTACTAGTTAGGAAAATTTAAAAACTTAAATTTGGACATGTTTTGCAAAAAGTGTAGGGAAAATGTAAAACGGATATAACTTTTGCATACGATGTTAGAAAAAACGTATAATATATCAAAATGTTTCAAAAATTAAAATCCTTCGAGATGTAGTTATGTTACTATATCTACTAGTTAGGAAAATTTAAAAACTTAAATTTGGACATGTTTTGCAAAAAGTGTAGGGAAAATGTAAAACAGCTATAACTTTTGCATACGACGTCAGAAAAAAACGTATAATATATCAAAATGTTCAGCATGAAAAGACGCATACGATGGAGACCGCCTACGGCTTGTTTGCAAATTTTTAGAATCCTCAAATTCTAAAAGGAAAAAAAGTTATGCTCAAATTTCAGTTTTTTTCATTTTTGGTCAAATCTGGTCAAACTGTGGTCAAACTAGTTATTCAAGAAGTATTAGTGTTACTAAATAATTATTCAAGAATATTAGTGTGACTAAATAATTATTTCAGTTTTTTGGAATTTTGGTCAAATCTGGTCAAACTGTGGTCAAACTTTGGTCAAAATGTGGTCAAACAACTTATTCAAGAAATATTAGTGTTACTAAATAATTATTGTTTTTTAGAACAATAGTTTTAAACTCAAACAGCGAAATGTGTGACTTCATGCTCAAGCTTAACTCCCGAGGGTTAATAGGATTGACATCTTACTATTGTCAGGAAAACAACAAGTGCAGACTTGGAATCGAGGGAGAATAGAACCCGGAAGTTAAGTGTGCTTAGGCTGGAGTAGTGAGAGGATGGGTGACCGTCCAGGAAGTTAGATGATTTGGAATGATGAGGGGTGATTAGAGATTAAATTGAGCAGCGATGAGGGTGATTAGAGATTAGAGGTTAAAATAATTCAGAAATTTGAAAATTCGCGCCAAAAATTCGAAAATAAATTCCGCGGGTTAGTAGTAGCGCGGGTTTTTACCCACGCTACTACTAACAGATGTAGTAGTAGCGCGGGTGGCACCCGCGCTGCTGCTATACGTTAGCTGTAGCACCGGCCCCCGCGCTGCTAATAGGCCCAAAACCCGCGTTGCTGCTAGGCTTTTCCCTAGTAGTGTGTGGGTCGGTATAGGTCATTGCGTGGCCTATTTACTATGCTTTTACTTTTGGTTTGTAATGAATCAGATAAGATTTAAGGAGTGGAAGGTGCTATGTTGGAATGTTCGTGGCCTCAATGCTGAAGCACGTCAGCTTGCAGTTAGGCAGAAGATCGATGAAAGTGGTTGCTCTGTTGTCTGTCTTCAGGAAACTAAATGCATGCAAATGGATCAGCGATTCATTAGGAAGTTTTGCCCAAGGCGTTTTGATAATTTTGTTTACGTACCTTCGGCTGGTGCATTGGCTGGGATGGTGGTCATTTGGAATTCATCCTTTTTCATAGGTACTATAATCGAGACCAAATCCTATGGGATAATTGTGGACTTTAAATCCAAACACACCTCAGAAACTTGGTCTCTAGTCTCTGTTTATGGCCCGTGTCAAGGCCCTGCCCGAGATGAATTTGTTCAATGGTTATATAATCTTGATATTCGGTTTGGTCAGAACTGGCTGCTTTTGGGTGATTTCAACTTCATGAGATCGTTGGAGAACCGCAATCTTCCAGGAGGTGATGTTAACGATATCTTTTTGTTTAATGAGATAATTGGTCATTTGTGACTTGTTGAATTGCCAATCAAGGGGCGTCAATATACATGGTCGAATATGCAAACCTCACCTCTTCTAGAACAGATAGATTGGTTTTTCACTTCGATTACTTGGACATCAGACCACCCCAACACAATGGTATTTCCACTAGCACGCACTGCCTCTGACCATGTGCCGTGCGTGGTCTCGATAGCTACTTGTATCCCCAAGGCAAAGGTTTTCCGCTTTGTGAATTATTGGGTGGATTTTCCCGGGTTTGCTGACTGTGTTGCTGAAGTTTGGAATAGGCCAGTGGTAAAATCATCGATTGCATTAACAATTTAAGCTAAGTTAAGTCCCTACGATATGCTCTAAAGAAGTGGCATTTAAACTTGTCCACAGTCAAAGCTTTAATTGTTGATTGTAATAAAGTGATTATTTTCCTGGATAATCTAGAGGAAATTAGGCCTTTGAGTTGGCCGGAGTTCAATTTTAGTAGAATTGTTAAATTGCATCTTGAGGATATCTTACATTGGCAATTCATATATTGGAAGCAGCGTTGCACGATCAGAAACATAAAAGCTGGAGAGGAGAATTCAAAAAAAAATCATGCAATGGCTACGGAAAGATTCCCTAGGAACACCATCTCCTCGATCAAGTCTGTGGAGGGGGATGTGGTCACGGACCATCAATAGTTGGCGGGAATGTTCTGGGCTGACTTTAATCAGCGAATGGGCCAATCAAAAGGCATTCAGATGGGTTTTGATCTAGACACATTAATTACCCGAATTGATGGGCTAGAGGAGTTGTCTTTACCATTCACTGATTCTAAGGTGGATACGGTAATTAAGAATATGCCTACTGATCGTGCTCCGGGACCAGACGGCTTTACTGGGCTTTTCTTAAAGAAATGCTGGCCTATTTTGAAGGAGGACTTTATGAAACTTGTGCAAGAATTCTATGAGGGGAAATGTAATTTGGAGTGTCTCAATACATCTCTTATCACCCTCATTCCAAAGAAGCTAAGCCCTGAATATGTTGGCGATTTTAGGCCCATATCTTTGACTAATACTTGTTTAAAGTTCTTAACCAAGCTTTTGGCAAATCGTCTCCAGCGTGTGATTCAGAAATGTATCCACGGCAACCAATATGGGTTTCTCCGGTGTCGATCCATACATGACTGTCTGGCGTGGTGTTTTGAATACATTCACCAATGCAAAGCTTCCAAGAGGCCTATCATTCTTCTTAAACTTGACTTCACAAAGGCGTTTGACACCATTGAGCATGAGCTTATTCTTAGGATTTTGAAATGTAAGGGATTTGATGATCGTTGGACAAGTTGGATTGACAGCATTCTGTCCACAGACTCCTCTTTGGTTCTTTTGAATGGAGTGCCCGGTAATCACTTTATTTGTCGATCAGGTGTTCGCCAAGATGATCCGCTATCTCCCTTACTCTTTGTGATCGCGGTGAACTTACTTCAATCGGTTGTAAATGAGATGTGCTCCAGGAATATGCTCACCTTGCCAATCCCAACTACATCAATGGACTATCCAATCGTACAGTATGCTGATGATACACTCATCGTTCTTCCTGCCATTGATAGCGAGCTTATTGCATTCAAAGAAATGCTTGAAGTCTTTGCCAAATCAACCAGACTAAAGGTGAATTTTAGTAATTCCTCTTTGATACCAATCAATATGACTGATGACGAGGGCACGCGTGTTGCTGCCTTGCTTGGATGTGATGTGGGTTCCATGCCATTCACTTACCTGGGCCTACCAATGGGTACTTCCCGGCCAACAATTTATGATCTGTTGCCTTTGGTGGATCATATTGAGAGACGATTATCTGCATCCTCTTGTCTCTTGAATCAAGGAAGCCGTCTCCAACTATTACAGTCTGTCCTTAGTTCCATGCCGATATATTTCGTGTGCACCCTTTCGCTACCGCAGGGTATCTTGAAGCAGATTGAGCGGATTATGTGGCAATGCTTGTGGAGAGGGAACACGGATAAGCCCCGGCAATATTTGGCGGCTTGGGACTTGGTATGTCATCCAAAATCTTTTGGTGGTTTGGGAGTTATGGACTTGAGCGTCCAAAACGATGCATTGCTCATCAAACATCTTTTTAAGTTCTTCAATAAGATGGATGTACCAT
>NC_041382.1:649144468-649157555 GCF_002162155.2 Triticum dicoccoides
ATTGCAAGTTGGCAGTTCCACTGGTTCGATCGGGGGATACAATGATCTTCTGGCTTGACCGTTGGCAACTTGGCAACAATATGGTTAGCATGCAACATCAGTTTCTGAGGCTCCACTCCTTTGTGATCGACGACACTCTAACAGTCAAGGATATTCTGGAGCTACCGGACCCAACTGACAATCTCCATCTGCCACTATCTGCATAGGCCTTTGAGGAGTTTAATCAACTTCAGGTGCTGCTTACTATGGTTAATCTTCAAGATGGGCAAAATGATGTCTGGAAATGGCCTTCAAAGTCTGGGGACTACCAGTCCAGGATCTATTACTTGTCATGCTTTTCGGACACAGTGGTTGATCCCATATTCAGGTGGATTTAGAAATGTTCTTGCACTCTGAAGTTTAAGGTTTTTGGGTGGCTCCTTTTGATGGATCGCCTAAACACTAGAGACATGATGCAGCGGCGGCATTGGATTATCCAGGATGACACTTGTGTTCTATGCCACTTGGCATCACATGAGGACAGAACCCACCTCTTCTTCGCTTGCAATTTTAGCCAGCGCATCTGGAACTACCTGGGTATTTCATGGAATCCTCAACCAAACCAGACCACTTATGACATGGCTTCTGATGCTAGGAGGGATTTTGGACATCCTTTTTTCTCTGAGATAGTGTTCACTGCCACTTGGAATATTTGGACACAAAGAAATGGGAAGATCTTCAGGAATGAATCACCTTCTTTCAGGGCATGGAGGAGGAATTTCTTACATGACATTTCTCTTTTAGCTCATAGAATCAAATGTAAATATAGGAATAGTCTAATCTCTTGGATAGCTTCCTTACCCTAATCATTTATTTTGTAAGTATTACTCTCTCCTCCTCTCTCTTAACATTGTAACTTTGTACACTTTGGCTTTGTGGTTTAATAAAAGACTGTGAGGATGTTGCCTTGCAGTACATAGTCAAAAAAACAGTGGAGACAATAGCTTTCATAAAAAATAAACAATGAGTACTCGTTGCTCGTCCTCTATATCGGAAACAATACTTTCATTCGCCGACATGTGGGACATTAACCATCCTGGTCCACCTGCCATGCACAAAATTATCCCAGTCTACCCCGATCGTATCGCAGACCCAACCTTTCCCACTGTAAGTTGTTCGGACGAAGGAACCATCATGACTTCGTTGAATTCCGCTTCTTCAAGAAAACTTACTATACCCGCAATACTGCTACCACACGCGAATACTGGACGGCACTGTACCACGTCATATCACTGAAACCCACTAGGCCAAACTAGCCCACCTAGGTCATCTATTTTGGAACGGAGGGAGTACGTCTTTGCACTACTATGATTTTGTGTTGCACGTTCTCTATATTTTTGCTACGATTTTCCTACCCTATGAACCAAATCAGGCCTGAATGTATGTCGACTATTGTCTGATCGATCGCTAAGCCTACAATTTTAGGAGCTAGGGCTATTGGTCGATCGACGAGGGATAAGTATAAGCGTACCACGAGCTCATTAGCCCCAATGTTTCTCTTTGGTGAGTGTTTTGCAAGTACTATAGCTCGCACAGTAGCTAGCCTACTAACACCAAGAATCATCAAACAAGCCCTTCTAATATGATAAACAGTTCAAACTTACATCTAAGCATGCCATATATTACATCAAAAGCTGGTGAGGATACATCTGTTTCCATAACTCGGAGAGGGTTTGCATGATTCATCGCATGATTCACTATCAAACAAAAGTAGCAAGATCTGCCCACACAAGACAGTGCACTAGCCCAAAGATGGTTGATAACATGCATCGTTCTAGTAATTAAACACAAGGCAATGCAAACTACCCCGAAGGATTAGCGCGACCAACTATTTCTTGTCATCGATCTCTCGGGCAATGACCACAGCACGGACAGCGGCATGGGAATCAATTTCTGGGGCGATGTCCACAGGACTGACCGCGACATCGGAATCGATCTTTGGGGCGATGTCCACATGATGGACATCGGCATCGGAATTGATCTCCGGGGCGATGCCAACAGGATGGGCCACGGCATCGGAATCATCAAGGACATCCACCGGCACCTGCACAACCCTAACATATTAGCAAGCACATTGCAAATAATCAAAAACCACAACTATGGTAATAAGCCATTATTTTCTACCTTGTGCAGCTCACCGGGGGATCTCATCCCTCCGGGGCCATATCCTCATCCTCGATGGGGGGCCATCACCTTGCCAGGGGAATACTGCTTCTCAACGGCGACTATCTCCTCGAACTTGGTCTTGAGCCTCACATAGGTGGAAATCAGAGTTCCTGGGGTAGGCACGGTGGGGCCCTTGCTTTTCTTCCAACTTCCTTTGAGGAGTTCGTCCGCCAACGTCCTCAACTCTTTGGCCAGTGCTTGTTTATTGGAGTTCTTCGTGTCCATGGGTGGGCCTGCCAACATGGTCAACTCGTTGGTCGGTGCTCGCTTCCTGGAGATCGCTGTCTCCAGTGGGTTGTCCACCGGCAACTCTTTGCCTAGTGCTCCAGGATCCATCAATGAACTGACAAACAAAAAGCAATCGAAAGGAAACCACAATCGCAATGAAAACGGGAAAAGAATAGGATGTGAGAATCGGTCGGTGCTTGGCAAAAAGAAGATTCTTGGAATGAAAATATAGCAGCATAACTGATTCGCCCACCTTCCCTTCGTTGGTACAGAAGAAAAATGGCAGAAGTGAGTAGCCTGGAGTGAGGTTTTCTTCAAGAAAGGGAAGAAAGGGCTTGAACGAGCATTCCAGTGAAATGTTGGTTGCTTCGTCCAGTCCAACTTGCAGGCCACCTTACCATTGCTGGTAAAGGTGTGGGTTTTGTGATATGACGGGTCATGACGGCCACATCGGGGTTACACGTGAGTCTCGACTGTAGCACCTCGCTGTGATTTGGTGGATGGCACGCGGGCCCGGATGCTTTGAAATGTCCCGCATGTAGATAGAGCGGCTAGTCATATAGGAGTGCTCAATATTGTGCACCGCGACCAAGGCGGAGAGGAAAACGAGAGAACTACATAATTAATGCATGAGTTTAATTAGGTTAGTTTTGTAAAGTACGAGATACATTCCTCCAATAGCAAAATGCCTTGGTTCATGAGATTTGAGATTTGAGCCCTATAAACTGGAAGGGAGGGAGTACTGCACACGGTGTAGTCTAGTCACTTGTCGAAATCTCTAGAACGGCAAATACTCATTTCCGGTTTACAGGGCTATACTACTCCCTCTGTCTAGGTGTGTAAGTCATCTTACGAAAACCAAATAGTCCCAAAACACTTAGGTGCGGTGCATTAACTTCTACCTTGTTTCTTGTTTCTTGACATATCAACCAATACGAGATGTGAGATGTGCATGCTTTTAATGACTTGCAATGGCTAGTTCATTGCATGCAATGCTATTAATTAGCAAATAAACATTGGTGACCCCAGGAGGAAACGGTGCTAAGCGCGTGGACCTATGAATAATGAGTATCAACCAATGGATGATGGAGTTTAATTGTTAAACAATAGCAATTTTGTCTAATGCAAGAGCCTGGCTAGTACTCCAAGGAACCGCACCACACGAGCGTTCGCAACTGCCACGTTCGGGTTGCGCTTGGCTCTTCGCCTCTTCGAGAAGACAAACAATGAATTTACTCCTACTTCTACAGTATTGAATCCAGTGCTGCATGTCCGTCCACCTCGTGCGGGAGGGATAGCGTGTAGCGAAAGCTTCTACTTACTGCTCCTGCCTTTGCGTCTATGACAGGTGGGCCCAACAGGTGGTTGGCCCTCCTGTCATGCAGCCAAAGGCAGGTGCGGTTAAGGCACCGGAGCTCAGTCCGCGAGGGAGAGGGCGTTGTAGTAATCAAATTTCTCGGTCTTGTACGAGTTGGCGCGACACATCAAAGAACTGCAGTCAATATAAGTCTTTTTACACATTTCAAATGGGCTACTTCGTATGTAGGAATAGACATATTCTGCTTCGTATGTAGTCACTTGTTGCAATCTCTAAAAAGACTTATATTTGGAAACGGAGGGAGTACAACGCATGCATGCATGCCGTGACTTTCCTTTTGATACTTGCATGTGTTGATTTGATACACCTTGCCAAATTTTGAATATAAATTTAACTAACCAAATTTTCATGCATGTCACAAAAAATTATGGGGCTGTTTGGATTGTGACTATGTTTGTCTTATGTTGCCACATTATTTTTCCCAGACTTGCCTAACCCGAGTTGCTCAAATTGTTAGACACACTTTGGCATGCCTAAGGGAATCTTGCCACAATTTTTGTGTCTATTACATGTGGGGTTCACTGCTAATAAAAAATTCTTGTCTTAGGTGTGGCTAATAAAAAAGACTTGTATTTAGGAACGGAGGGAGTAGAAAATATAAATAATAATGCATGTTGGGGCAACCCTCGTTTCCGCTAATTTTAGCCATGGGCTTGTTCACAATTTTTACGAGGGGGTGGTTGTTCATTTAATGGAGGGACTTGTAGTACCAGACCTGAACGATACAAAGTGCGACCTGGCACACCGTAATACCACTTGGAACAAGCGGGTAGCTATCTCAAAAAACAATCAACAATTAAAAAACAGTGACCTGCATGTAGTAGTACACAATTTTAAACGATTGTTTTGATGGACTGAAAAAGGAAAACTACCCCCACTACGTATATATAGGCCGGAGCCTCCACGCTTGCTTTCTAGGGTTGCTCTATTCACGCACTCTCATCCTCTCCAGATCTAAACAAGATAGGGTAGTAACACTGTCTTTCTCCCTTCAAAAAACACTGGCTTTCTATCCTCACCGCTGGTTACAGATCCAGACGTATCCTCCTCCACCGGTGAAGGGGAGGAGGGGCAGCATTTAGGCCATCGTCGATAGGGAGGGAGGAGACCCACTTCCGGCCGCACCGTTATCTCTGGCCGAGCGCCGATGCGGGAGGTCCTCTGATCCATTCGTCGTTGCCTATGGGCGGATCCGGCCTCCCGCCGCCCACCTATCCACATCCCGACGACCTTCAGGTATATCTTCGTTTGAAACCGCCTTAGCTCTACTTCCCCAGCTCGCTACGTTGCTGCATGTGCATCATTTTCAACCTCTCAGCCCCTCTCGATCAGATGGTCCAACGTCACATATTTTTTTCTTCTATTGTTAGAGCTAAAGCTACTTCATGGAGTCAAATCTTGTAGTACTTGGTTCAAACAAGAAATAAAGTGGGGGTGGGGGAATTTAGTATGTACATTGGACTTGGTACAAACAGGAAGGAAAGGGGGTGAAAGTAGTATAGACTGGTCATCCAATCGGTCTCTTGGTCAAAAAGGGAAATATAGGGGTAACGCTGTACAAAGTGGTATGACCAGGACTAGATTTGCTATCCACACATAGGAGTAGGTGGCTAGAGTGAACAAAAATGGGACCAACCCAGATATGTTTCTTGGATGTTTGTTTCTCGGGGCAACAAACTATGAATCACCACTTTATGCCCCTGTTTACGTACATGGTGCTGGACTGCTGGTGCACCCACTGTTCTTAATCTAATGTCCCTGGTAAAAATGAAGCCATGCCACTATTATAAGCCATGACAAGTTTAACCAAATGTTTTTGCCTGTAATTGTTTGAGACTCTGACTGTTTGGTCTGTGCCTTTTTGTGCAAACAGGGATATCCAATTCACCTGGTTGCTGTTGTGACCTTTTGGTGAAGTGCACAAAACTCTTCTTAAAAGAAGTAACTTTTGTGTTGTTTAACTAGAATGTCAGAATGGAACAGTTGGTTCATTTTGGTGGAACTGCACAAAGGGAGATCTGTGTTCCAATCCTCATCATACATATTTGCGCCATAACCTTCCTTTAGGTAAGAATGATATTTAATGCATGTGCTCATCTCTATTTTCCGACTGCCATGAGAAAATAATGCTGTTTTTACTAGTACACTTGTACTCCCTCACTAACAAAACCAATTCTGAATTAGAAGGCCAATCATGTACTTGGTTTCACCAACTGGTGAGGAGAAAGAGAAACAGAGCATGAAGAGGAAGAAGAAGAAGAAGAAGAAGAAACAGTGCCAAGGCGATCTTGCTGAAGCCTGAGGCCTCAGTCGAGGCCATTCAAGGGCTCCGGTAACGACTAACTTACATGTGAGACGATCCTCACACAGGTTGGTACTGGTCTTTATCCTGATTATTGTGCATGTCATATGTATTGGTAATTTGGTATTGTGCTACTGTTTGCCGATTTCATAAATGAGTAATTTGGAGCCTGAACTCGCAGGCAAATCATTACATCGGGTGATTTCAGTAGAACTGCACAAAATGATCAGATGGACAGGTACTTCTGTTGCTGCTATGTACTCCAAAGTTCACTCACACAAGCATCGATGTTGACAAGAAGTGCCTATATTCATTCGAGTATCAACCGGCGTCAACCAATTGTCAAACTCCAAGTATTAGGAGAGTGAACGCCAAAAATATTGTTTGGTGCATAGACCAGAAAAACGCAGTCCAGTCTTTGGTCCCAACTTGTGCCTTTTGGTTATCGGCACATATGGTAGCAAACTATATGGCATGGAGTCTAAAGATTCCAGACAAGTTGGTTGACGCGTATATTCATTTGGCACTTAATCAGTCTGCATGCCAAGGATGCTCCATTTCAGTTGAACTGCACAAAAAATTTGGGTGGTTCATTTTCTCAACCGCCTCCTTTCTCATCTGCAGTGTAGTTGGATGAAAGTAGTGGCCAAGTTGCTCAAACCTCCCTCGGCATGAGGCCACTATTTGAGGATAAACCTACAAGCAAAGTTCAGAATGTCTGTGCTGCCTCTTATGTACTCGAAAGTTTACCCGTACAAGAACTTATTTTAGCAAGAAGTAGCTCCGATTGAACACCATTTACCAGTCTATACCCTAGGTAATTAAAGTTCGTCCATGGATCATATTGGATGTGATCTCAATCATTTGGATGCATAAACATACTGAACATGTGTATATCGGAATCTTTTTTGTGAATTATGTATGAATATTGTCGTGTGATCTATCAATCATTTGGTTGCATAGATATGCTGAGCTTGTGTATATATGAATCTTTTGAGTTGTTGATAGTGAATGTTGGCTATGAATATGAATGTTTCCTGTGAACCTGAGTTTGATATGAATGTTTACCTTTTCTATTCTATTTGTGTGTGAACTTGTTAGTATGCCTACTGTGGGGTATAAAACGCAGGTCTCTTATAAAAGTAATGATGTTTCCAATTTATGTTTTCCCTTCTAACCACATTATATATACTAGCAAAAGGGCCCATGCGTTGCAACGGGAATAAAATACCGCACACACTTATGTTCTATTCTTCTTTACCGGGTCTGTCATTACATGTGCTCTGGTGTAATAACATCATAAATTACCAAACTGCCTTAGGAGTTTTTGTCTCAGGCACCACAGTTAGAATGATTGACAATATGAGCATCACCAGCCTGAAGAAAGTTGTTGATGTTATGACCGGCATGGCCAAGAGGATATATGATGCGCACTGACATCCAACAACAACATTTCTCATGGTTTCGGTTTTTTTCCTGAACCAGTGCTATATTTGATTATTTGGCACAAAAAGTTGTAATTCTTTCACTCCAACTACGGCCAACATGGCTCGTCATTCTTCCAAAAGATGTCCCTTATGATATTTTTTTCAGAAAAAAGGAGTGCATTATCTCCTTGTTGTCGTCTAACTGAAGGAAACTGAATGTGAAAATTTAAGTGTATATAGACTGACCCACTCGGAGTGCATACAAAAATATTTTTATCCAAGTCGTCAGTGCCAACACTGTACCTCCAATGTCCATCTACATCTACACGGCTAGGTCTAATCTTAAGCAAGAATGAAACTACCAAGCAAACTGAGATAACAGTAGAAGACCCCGGGCAGCAGGTGGACAGGGATCATCAGTAGAGAAACACGAAGTCGGCTGACGACCGCCGAGCATGGCCAGGCCCATCTCCCTCTCGTGGCTGCTGTTGTGGCTCCCGGGCCTCTTCGTGGCTCCTCCACTCCGAGTCCACAGCCCGACCTTGGCATTCCGCCTCCATCCTCCTCCGCCCTCTGTCCCGTGTGCTCCTCCACACCTCCCTCTCCAAGCCAACGGATCCGACCTTCCCCTCGTTGGATCCGGTCCACCACGATCCTCAAGCCACCCTGCCGCCGCGCTCGTGTAGATGTCGTGCGTGATGTAGATGTGGCCAGCGTGTGGAACAGGCTGCATCGCAGGCATCTGCGTGCTGCGCCTCCGCCGGACTGCCGTTTTGTTGTACAATTTCCCTTCATTCTCATTCTGTGTTTGTTGATTGAAGAGGCTCATTGTTGATATGCAATTTTCCTAGGTATATAAACTGGTAGACTTTCATGTAAGCAATCGAGGTGGCATTACTCCGAGTACATCTGTGAAAATCAGGTAAGGTACAGATACAGAAGCATGCATGTAGGCCGAAACATGCGTGCAGGCCCAATAAGAGAATGTGGACGTGGACCAATTGGATGGACAAAGTTTTTAGTACCGCCTCACAGCAATTGGACGGACTGTCGATCAAAACTAACAGAAAAAAACTGAAAGCGTAAATTCACGGAAAGGAGCGTATTGTGACGGTGAACCCAAATAGTCAATCCGTGCTTTATTATTAGGGAAAGATTTATATTATTACTATTATCGTATATTTTATAGAGACTTATATATACATTATAAAAACATCCCACATGTTATTAACTTATAAAAGTAAATGTTTAACGGAAGTTGGCAAGGAAAATCTTGGTTGTTTTTGACTCACAGGCAAGGAAAATCCTGGTGATTGCGTACAAAAGCTTGCGAAGATTGTAAGGACCAATTTAATAATAACACGCTCATTTTTTTGAGCAATAACTTGCTAATTTCTTAATTATATATATAATGTGCTTCTCCAGTTTATTCTTTGATATTAATTGCTCCTTCTAACAAGACATTATATATATAACGAGCCCACCTAATACGTGTATTTTAAGGAAGTGCAAATGGCTGGGATTTCTTAGAAAATATAAATGGGCCTGATTGATGCAAAATTATTTGTTCACCCAGCCCAGCAAATGGATTGTACATTCTAGAAAAGATGGGTTAAATATATGCCACATTTTTGCAGGCTGACATGTGGGCCAATAGGTCGAAGCCTACGCAGGGCGTTGTCAACTTTGTCAACAAATGATTGTGTCATCCACAGCCATTGGATTTATATCCAATGGACGGCATGCACCTTCAATCTCTTGTCTTCTTCCTCCAGCATCGCCGGGACCGCCTGGTCCGGCCTCCGGCGGCTAGCGGCTCTGCTTAGCACGCATCGCTGTGAAGCGCTACACCACCGCCGGCCAGGCTATCCCTCCACCCCTCGACACCTCCTCTTATTCTCCACAGACTACAGCCCCACGCTGCAACAGAACCAGTTATAACCCTTCTCCTCCTCTTGATCTGTGACTCCGCTGCCGCGTTTTCCCATCTCCGAGCCGTTCCCGTCCGGGGCCTCGCCGTCATCCACCGCCTCGCTGCGTTCGGTGCGGCATGGTCAACAAACGAGAGTCATCGGAAGAGGACTGTACGTGGAGAGCCTGACAGCTGGGACCCACGAGGTCCATGGTCGCATGCAAGGAAAGTTCCTCCTTATTAAGCTGAAAAAAATGTTTCCTCCACCTGACAGCTGGGACCCACCGGATGTATCTTCGCACAGAAGGAAGTGCCTCCTTGTTTTGTGAAAAAAATTATTCATCCCGTTGACAGCTGGGACCCGTCAGATTTGGTGACTGACTTGTGGGCCTACTAAGAGGACGTGTACGCACAGCTTTGTCAACTTAATCAACAAATGATTCTAGCAGCTGGACCGTTGGATGTTAGTCCAACAGCCGTGCTCCTTCTTCAACCTCTATGCTTGCTCCTGTCTCCCATGGGCGGCACCCCGGCTGTGCTGTCACGCATTCGAACCAGTGAAGTTTCCCACTCCTCTCCATCTGCGACTCCACTGCCCCATCTTCCCCATCCCCGGGTCTTTCCAGTCTGGGTGCGCTCGGCACGGTGTAGTCAACATGGTCAACAAACGAGAGTCATCGGAAGATGACTGTACGTGAGAGGCTGACAGTGGGGATGCCCCATGCCCATGGACGCATGCATGCAACGGAACGCGGCGAGGTCAACATGGTCAAGGAACGACTTCCATCGGAAGTATACTGTACGTGGAGAGTCTCAGCTGGGTCCACGGCCGCAGCAAGTAAGTGCCTCCTTATTACGCGAAAAATAATGACTCCTCCAACTGACAGCAGGGACCCACTGGATGGGCCACCGTATTTTGCAAAAAAATGTTTGCCCCCTGACTGCTGGGACCCACCTGACGGGCCACCGTATTTCGCAAAAAAACGTTCCCCCCGCTGTCAGCTCAGACCCACCGGAAGTGCCTCCTTATTATGCACAAAAAATGAATACTCCCCCGGCTAGCTGGGACCCACCTTGGTGGGAGGCTGACTTGTGGGCCTACTAAGTTGACGGGGACGAAGGGCTTTGTCAACTTAGTCAATATGAACGATTCTAGATCCAGTGACCGTACGATGTCCATCCAACGGCCGTAGTGCTTCTTCAACCTCTGGTCTTCCTGCTCCAGCTGCCCAAAGCAGCGCCGGTCGTGCCGCATGCTCCTGCCACCCATGGCCGGCTGTGCTGCCGCGGAGGCTCACCGCCCCCTACTATTCCCACCGCTGGCCAGGCCCTGCGGCGACGGCAGCCTCACACCACAGCCGAACCAGTGAACCCTCGTACTCCTCTCCGTGCAGGCTTCCACTGCAGTGTCTTCCCCGGCTCCGCGTCGTCCCCTTCCTAGGCCTCGCCGTCGTCCACCGCCGTGGTGCTCTCCGCACAGCGTGGTCAACGTGGTCAAGGAAGGACTTCCATCGGAAGAGTACTATACATGGGGAGGCTGACAGCTGGGTCCACGGCCATAATCCAGTTTTTTTGTGATTTGCCAAGTAAGTCGCTTTGTCAGGCCTGTTGGGCTGCAAATCTTTCAAGACGAGGAGAGCTTTCATTCAGCTGGCCGAGAAAATGGCCCATCAGTAATGAGAAATGGGCTGTACATCTTTAAAACACATCAAACCGGCAATTAGTTTCAAATATCTTTTTTCATTTCGAGATTTTAAAATACATTATTTTTTATGCATGGAGAATTTGTTGGATTTTTAAAATCAGTTTGAATGTGAGTCAAAATTTCGGGATTAAAAACAGTTCGGACCGCACCGAAATATGCAAAATTTTGTATAATTTTTTAACCGTGACCACAATATGGGCTGTAATGCTAACAAAAAGAATATGGGCTCGAAAAAAACCTTAAGAATTAGAAAATGGGTTGTAAATTATTAGAAATAATGGCAGATGGGTTGTATGTTGTTTTCCATATATTTGAGGCTTTCCTAAAAAAAGTTTGACGCACAAGCAGTGACTGTTGGATGTCCATCGAACGGCTGTCATGCTTCTTCAATCTCTGCTCTTCCTGCTCCAGCCGCTCAAACAAGCATCGGCAGGACTGCCTGCTCCCTCCTCCCTACGGCCGGCTCTGCTACCGCGCAGGCCTCACCGCCCCACCGTACTGCCAGCGATGGCAGACGAACCAGTAAACCCTCGTATAGTCGTACTCCCCTCCGCGTGGGAAACAACTGCCGAGTCTTCCCTGCCTCCGTATTGTCCCCTTCCTAGGCCTCGTCGTCGTCCACCGCCGTGGTGCACTCGGCGCGGCATGGTCAATGTGGTCAACGACTGACTTCCATCGGAAGAGTACTATGCATGGAGACGCTGACAGCTGGGTCCATGGCCGTAGCAAGGAAGTGCCTCCTTATTACGCGCAAAATAATTTTTCCTCCACCTGACAGCGTGGACCTACCGGACGGGCCACCGTATTTCGCAAAAAAACGTTTCCCCCCTGACTGCTGGGACCCACCAGCTACACCTTCACACGCAAGGAAGTGCGTCCGAGCAAAAAAATAAAGTGACTCGCCCCCCTGACTGCTGGGACCAACCAGCTACATCTTCGCACGCAAGGAAGTGCCTGACAGTCGGGACCCACCTGGTCGAAGCGTACGTAGCGTTGTCATTCTGGTCGGGAACGTGTACGTACATATATACTGGTGGATGTACAGGCGCGCACGTGTCGTAGTAGAGGCGCGTACGTGTCGTAGTAGAGGCACGCACGTAGCATGTACACGTACGTACAGCGGCCAGTGTGCAAGAAATAAAATACGGCCACGTATGTGTACATACGGGCGGGGTCTCGAACGCCTACTCGCGCATACGTACGGCCAGGGCTCATGTACATGGCTAGGTCGGAACGGAGAAACAACGTCGTTGTCGTGTTCATGGGGAGGCAACGGAATGTGTCGTGTTCATGGGGAGGCAACGGAATGCGTCGTGTTCATCGGCAGGCAACGGAACGCGTGGGAGCCAACCGGCTGGGTCAGAACGGAATGCATGGTCGTGTTCATCGGGAGGGCTTGGACGGAATAGGCGATAGAAACGAGGCATGGCGTACCGCACAACGGAGGAAACGACCTTGTGTTCGACCGGCCACGTTCGAAACGGGATCCTGTTCATCAGGAGGGGTCTGGCATACCGCAAAACGGAGGAAACGGACCTATTACGGTCAAAACGGGGGTCTTGTTGATCGGGAGGGGTGTGGCGTACCGCAAAACGGATGAAATGGACCTCCTACGGTCGAAACGGGGGTCCTATTCATCAGGAGGGGTGTGGCGTACCGCAAAACGGGACGCCACGGGATACTATTCATCTCCACCGTCGACCTCCTCCAGCCTCCACGGGCTCCTGTTCATCCAGCCTCCACCGTGCGCTACTCCACTGGCTACTGTTCAACCACCCCTCCACCATCTATTGTTCATCCAGCCCTCCACACCACGGGGTCCTGTTCAACCACCCCTCCACGAGCACCCCTCCACCGTCTAGTGTTCATCCAGCCCTCCACCACACCACGGGGTCCTGTTCATCCAGAGGCAACGGCACCCCTCACTATT
>NC_041382.1:649157757-649163833 GCF_002162155.2 Triticum dicoccoides
GGAGGCAGCATCGATCGGCTTCAGTTAGCGGCAGTAGCGAAGGAATCGCTCGATCAGTTCAGTTAACAGCCATCGATCGATCGCTCGGGTTCAGTAACGCGTAGCCTGCAGTGCAATCGCTCGGGTTCAGTTAGAGCCCAACGCCTCGCTCGGGTTCAGTTAGAGCCAACTCCTCACACATACGCATGTATGTGTACGAGAGAAACGCGCATCACTCGGCCCCCGACCTCCCACCATAACCGGGAACTCCCCGAAATTTTCATCCCCCTCGCTTCTACCATGGTTTTTTCCGTCATGGACGGCCCAAAGAATGTCATGCAGCTGCATCTCCGGCCCGCCCAGGACGAAAAGCCCATTTTATGTCATGATTTTTTGTCATAGAAGTAGGAGCCCACCACATCTATGATGATACCGGGTTTTGTCATAATTATCGTCATAGAAGTTACATATGTATGACAAAAAAAATCGTTCGGCCCAAATTCACGGATGTGTCTTTTTTGTAGTGTATGGTCAGCCCATGAACGGACGATTCCCAGTCTAGCCCATTTACGGCCATAATGCGGTCTGTTTGGCCCATGTTTGGCCAATCGATCATACGGCCCGTATAAGGCCCATTGATGATACGGCCCACAGAAGGCCCATTGTTTCTATGGCCCGTAGAAGGCCCTTTATTTCTACGGCCCGTAGAAGCCTCACTGTTTCTATGGCCTGTAGAAGGCCCAGTGTCACCACAGTAAATATTAGCCCATGGTTATTGTGGCCTAGTTTTAAAAAATAGGTTATTGCAGCCACTAGCTAACCGCGGAAAAAGAACTGCAATGACTACAAGTAAACAAATAAACAAGACGACAAGGAAATAAATAAGCAAGAAACTAACGCTAGGCTATCACGGCTATTACACATATTACATCCACTGGGCATCAAAGTTCGCCACCAGTGCAAATAAAGGGAACAAAGCAGCATATCATATACACTGGTTGTCAAAGTTGGCGACCAGCGCAAATAAATGCCGCAGCAAAACAAATCCAGAACTGAAACCACTTTAGAAGATCTCAAGAAACAATATCCTGGGTACCCATAATGCTGGCAAGATGCTTAGCAAGCTTATTAACTTTCTCTTGTTTGGCGCTTAAATCCTCCAGCGCTTGCTGTTGCACCAGAAAATATGCATCTGAGTTCTGCAGGGACTTCCTCAGTCCTTCAGCTTCCTGTCGCAGCACATCTGATCGATGTCTTTCAACTTGAAGATGAGACTCAAGAAGACAAACTGATTCAGGCAGCGAGTTCAAAGAGCTTGTGCCAGCAGTAGTGGCCAGTAACTCGAACACTACATCAAGACAGGACTTTTGGGTTCCCTCACTATCGTTAAGATAGTTTTTATCAGCTTTCTTGGAGACCAACAGGGATGTCTCACTATCTTGAACCTTATCTGCATTACTTCCTTTACCATTGGATAGCGCGGTACTGTTCTCCAATATTTTGTCCGCATTCTAAATGAGAAACAAGCAGACACATCACATGTTTACCATATTGTATATGAAACTCATTTTGGTAAATGAGTTCAGTAGTAAAGTGGACAGGATAACAACATGAAACAAACATATATCTATGTACCATGGTCACTTTATGGTCTATATCATTCTAGTTTTTGTTGCCAAATCAAGATAGAGACACAGTTCAAGTAATATTTGTTCAAGACAAAGCAGAATAGACAGAATATAAGTGTGTGGGTAACTATAGAGCAATAACAACACTTGTAATGTGCATGACATGAGAACATAACTGTTTATTAAATTGAAACTGAAATCAACATAGAGCAGGTTACAACAGCAAACCAGTTAAAGAAACAGGTTTAAAACATACCTGTTGCACCATTGGAGTTTCAATTCCATCCTTCAAATTTGAAAATAGTTGGTATGAGTAAATACAGTAATGCAAGAGCAAAGGAGTATGAACCATAGCTACAGAACCTGGCCTGAGAACAAATCTTCTTCTCCTTTAAGCATTGAGTTGGGATTCGGAGTGGTGGTCCTCGTGCTTTGGGCACTGCAGTTCCCTTACTAACTGCTCGTGTTTGGGTGCTCTATGGTGGAGACGGTGCTGTGTCAACTGGAACTGGGTTACTATCTGCCGGGGTTGGGGTTAGAAGGGGTGTAGCTGGTTCTCTGTGCAATTGGGTAGGGGTACAATCTGCGAGAGTCTGGGTTATGTGTGGTGGATCTGGTCCTTGGGCAAGTACAACCGTGGTTCTATCTGCATCTACTGGTAGCACTATCTTTTCTTAAGACCGTGTTGTTACTCCCTTAGATACTGCCATCACGCTCTCCAATTCAAATGGCTGATAAACAAGAAAAGTAATTGAAAGTATAGACATTGTATGATAGACAGGTGCAATGGATAGTGGGGAATAAAAGAGGGCATGAAACAATTCATATTTATGTTGTCTAACCAAATAGGATAGCATGACACAATTTCACATATTTGATGGCTAACTAAACAGGATAGCATGACACAATTTCACATTATGATGGCTAACTAAAAAAGATGGAAAGACATAGTTCAAAATATGAGACTATGTAAATAGGATGACATGACATAACTATATAATTTGTTTATTAAATAGGTTGGCATGCCATAATTCACATACATTCATGGATAGAATGCCATAATTCAAAATATGATGACTGTAAACACTAAACAGGATGAGATGATATAACTATATGATGTCTTTATTAAATGGGTTGCCATGCCATAATTCAAATAGATGATGTGTATATACTATGTAAACATGATGGCATGATATAATTAAAATATATGATGTATATAGTAAGCAAGTAAGCATACGGCAATCTATATATGATGTAAAAACTAAGCAATGCCAGACAACATGCATGACATGGGTAATATAACCCTGCCAAGTTTGAGCATAGACCTCACGGGGGAAATAGGACTGGTCATCAGTCTCTGAATCCTCCTCTAAGGAGCTCTCTGTAACCAGCAAGATGTCTGCTTCAGCAGGTAGCATTGTCTGCTCTGAATACCTTGTTTTCACTCCAGATACTTCCATCACCGCTTCAAATGGCTGATGCACAGGAAGAGTAGTTGAATATACAAACGTTGTCGACAAATGGAACACGTAGTACAAAAAAATGATAGCATGATATAATTCACATACATGATGATTGGCTAAACAGCATGGCATTGCATAATTCACATATATAATGCCTTTGCAACAAGATAGCATTGTATAATTCACATATATAATGTCTTGCAACAAGATGGCAATGCATAATTCACATATATGGTAATTAGACACTAAACAGGTGGCATTCACACAAAGCATGTCTAAACTAATCAAATGACATAGCAATGCGAGACACCATACGCATGATATGAGCAACATAACCCTGCCAAGTTAGAGCATACACCTCAGGGGGGCAATAGGACTGGTCATCTGTCTCTGAATGCTCCTCTGAGGAGCTATCCGTAACCAGCGAGATATGCGCTTCGTCAGATAGCATAGTCTGCTCTGAAGACCTTGTTTTCACTCCAGAATTTGCCATCACCTTGTCAAATGGCTGATGCACACAAAGAGCAGTTGAATGTACTAACATTGTCGACAAATGTAATATGTCTATACCTACTATTAAAAGGAGGTGATATTCTTGGTTTCGTCCCGCTTTGTTTGGTCCCGCTTCAATTAGTTTCACCCGTTTTGGCCCAACAGTCATAACCTGCCAATCGGCCACGCATAGTTTGTCCAACTGACCCAGCTAAAGATATGACTGGATTTTTTTCTCCCATTGCAACACACGGGCCTTTTTTCTAGTAACGAAAAAAAGGATGGCCTGATATAATTTACATATAAGATGACTGGCTAAGCAGGATGGCATTAGAAAATTCACATATATGATGCCTGGCTAAACAAGATGGCGTTGCATAATTCACATAAACGATGAATAAACTAAATAGATGGCATTCGCACAAAGGATGTCTAAACTAAGAAGATGACATATTTGATGTATAAAGTAAGCAATGCAAGACACCATATGCATGATATAACCAACATCAGCATGCCAAGTTAGAGCGAAGACCTCAGGGGGTAAATAGGAGTTGTCTTGTCCTTTTGAATCCCCCTCAGAACAGATATCTTCCTCTTGGTTACAATCCGAAATGTGTGAAGGGGGGCTGCCTATGCGCCTACCATGGAGATACGTCTGCATGAAATTTTATTGCCACGCAAGGCTCGTCTCTTTTTCTCTACATGTTCAGTTCCATTGTTTACAATAACTGTCATGCATAGGAATAAAACATAGTGAGATTATGTAAGGAGTGCATGTAGAAATCCAGAGTGATGGTAGCAACCTGTAGATAGACCCAAAACCAATAATAGCAGGCAGATAATGGCTTCAGTTAAAAAATACAGATAATGGCTTCTTTACTGTTTGTTTCCCACCCAACATGAAACTCATACTAGACACCGGAGATTAACCAGATAGTAGATAGATACTATTGATAGCGGCCCCGATATGTACCCCACAACCATTTAAAAACTCAAGTTTGACCATTAGTTTGGAGCTGACTCAGAGTCTAATCGGTGAACAAGACGATAAAGTAGCATGTAATATTAAGCAATGAATAACGTAAGCAGACACGAAAGAGTGCGACCTCTCTTGCGGACCCGTGTAGTCCTCGAGGTCATCTGCTTGGTTGATGATGGTAATGCAGTTTTCATGGCTGCCAGCGGCGGGGAAGAAGATCTGAGGCGGTGAAAGATAGTCTGGAGGCTGAATCCCTGCTGTGCTGGACCCTTCTGTCGTTGGAGCAGCTGAGCTGGGGTGGATGACGGCGCAGCAGGAGCGGGACAAACCACGCAAGGTTTTCTTTGACAACTATCTGTAAGAGAAGTAATTATGTAAGGGCTCGTTTGAATTGGAGGATTCCAACAATGCAGGGATAGGAAATAGGCAGGAATAGGATAGGAATGCACGTGCAAAACAGAGAATTTAAAAACACAGGATTTCTGCCAATCTGGGTGTTTGATTCACAACAATTGGAAGATCATAGGATGCAAAGAAGCATGGTGAGATTAAGTCAAACCACAAGAAAATGTACAATTATAATGCTATTATGCTACTAGCTCTTAGTCTTGTGCTTCATGAATAGGAATTTGAAAAGGAGGACAAGTGAAAATTAAAATTCCTACGTTTTTTCTTTCAAGGAGACACTAAAGGAACAAATTTGTTTGCTCAGTGGACAATATATATAACATGTAGAGTAAAAAAGAGATGCAACAAGTGTACAACCTCTTTGGCGAAGCCATGTCGATCTCAGCATGATTGGGTTGGCCGGTGAGGATGCTTCGGCTGACTTTGCTGTCGGAGGAGGGGAAGGAGATCTTAGGCGTCTGGAGATGGAGCCCGAGGTACTACTCCGCTGTGATGGAGGGTTTCGTCGTTGGAGCAGCTCCAGTGAGTTGTACGACGCCGAGGCTGAAGCAGGACAAGAGAGACAACAAACAACGTTAACCTGAGTGGAATTCTAATAGCATCTCCAATACATGACGTAAAATACATAATCACAAAGTTCTACATGTAAAATACATCAGCCGCTCATCTCTGAACTTAACTGTTGAAACTGAACTTAACTATCGAAACTGAACTTAACTATCGAAACTGAATTTTGTTGTCAAAACTGAATTTTGCTGTCGAAACTGAATGCACTAGCAAGGTGAGGCTACACGTCGGTCGAATGACTTTTTCATCTCTGGTCAGTCGATTTTGCAGCCGTTGGATACGAAATCAAGGGCATGCGGTTCATCTTCAACCTCCACCCCCCTGAGCCGCCAGCCACCACCGGCCAAACAGCAACCCCCCCGCCGCCCGCGGCCGGTGGTGCGCCGCCCCGCCCACCCCGAAAACACTCCCCACCACGGGTCCGCTGCTGCTCCGACCATCCCTCTAGGCCCCCCGTGCCGAGATTTTTCTCCGGCGATCCCCACGCCACCGCCCCACCAACGCCCTGCCACCGCCGGCGACCACCGCCCCATCCTGAACCCTAAGATAGATATTGGGGT